>NW_024581032.1:364669-446935 GCF_017639235.1 Corvus kubaryi
AAGCCCAAAATGCCAGGGAAAGAAAAAATAAAACCACAACATCTGGCAATGTCGTGGGGAGAAAAAAATGGCACCAGCTCCTGTCTCAAGGGAAAAAAACAAACAAACAAAAGGTTCATGAAGCAGCTTGGGCAAACAGATAGGAAGCTGGTTAATCTCTGATGTTAGTCCCCTCTTCATAGCAGATGAAGCTGGTGGATTTGGTGGCCTTTCTCTTGCTGACATAGCTTTTCTGCGGTCTGGGGCCAAAATAGAGCGGCCCCTTGCCTTCCCAGTGGTCCCAGCTGATTCTTCTTCCGTCAATTTTTCTCTCTGATCTTGGACCAAAACCAAACTGTCCAATTCACTTGGAAAAAACAGCCACCGAATGATTGCTGCCGCAGCCTCTCCAAAACCAGGGAAAGGAAAACAAACCCAAAACCTTCTTGCCTAAAAAACCAAGCTAGCTAAGCAAAAAAAGAGAACACAGTCCTCAAGGCACCATGGACGCCTGGGGAGTGAGGCTTTGAAAAAGCCTGCGCAAGAGCCCCAAGGCTCCAACCCCCCTGTCCTGGACCCACCTTAAAGCTACAGCAACCATTCTTTGGGCATAGAGCTGATGATAAGGGAATAGACTAATCATCATAAAATGATCCTAAGACATCGGAGCTGGGGGGGGGCTCAGCCTGGAGGAAAGGAGGCTCGGTGGGACCTTCACTCTCTACAACTCCCTGAAAAGAGGGTGTAATGAAGTAGGGATGGGTCTCTTCTGCCATGTGTCAAGTGAAAGGATGAGACGAAACAACCGTAAGTTCCACCATGGGAGCTTTAGATTAGATATCAGAAAAAGAAAAAATTCACTGAGGGAGTGGTGGAATAAGTTGTCCAGGGAGGTGGTGGAGTCACCATCCCTGGAACTGATCAAGAGACATCTGGATGTGGCACTTGAAGGTTTGGTTTAGGGGTGATTATTATGGTGCTGTTGGTTATGATGTTTACAGTTGGACTAGATGATCTCTAAGGTCTCTTCCAATTTTTATCATTCTGTGATCCTACATTTTGCAGGGAAGTCTTTTGGACTCAGAGCTGGACTTCCAATTAAGGCTCAGATTTTTGACTCAGTGTCACAAGACAACATTAAGAACAATGGGAAAGAAGGAGGACAGAGAGAAGAATCATCAAGATACACCATGTCACTGCATACCAGATACAAGCATGAGGAAACATGCAGAAAGTGAAGGATTTAAGTAGTAATCATCTCTGAAAGATCTGGTCCTCCCCCATGATTTCTTCCTTCACAACCCTCCATTATCCAGCCAGTTCCTCAGCCATGCAGCCCTTCCCACTGCAGGGGGACTGTAACACCCCAGCGCTCACACAGCAACAGCACAGCTTTACTCCAGGTATCCGAGATGGCCTCCTCCCTCCACCATCTGATTCTTCCTAGTTTATGCTTTTTTTCCTCCATGACTGAACCACGTTTGCTTCCTCCAGCAAATGCCAAAGCAAATGGAGTATCCATCAAAGCAATAGATACAGAAGATTAGAGCATTTTATTTATCTCCCAGGTCAGATAGTAAAAATACACTTGGGTCAAACAATTCCCCCCTAAAGGCTCTCTTTTCCTGCTGTATTTCCAAATAATTTTTCTGTGGGTAGATGGAGAGATGAGCAGGGGAAAAAGAAGGGTTTGAAGAACATGGGGAGCTGTAATGGGGAGCGAAACAGTGCAAGAGGATTTCATGTTTTGGACAGTCCTTGCCAATGAACACCATGAGCACAGAGAACACCATGGAGCTTGTAGCATTTACTTGCTTTCAACTGTATTTGCAATTAAAACATAAACATCTTCCTGACTCCTGCCTGCAATACATTTCCCACTGCTTTGGCATGCAGAAACCTAAACAAAAGGAGCTAGTCAAAGTAACTCTTAAAAAAGGAAAGGGAATTTTCCTCAAGTGTGAAGTGAAATGACTAAACCCCATATATTTGACCTTTGAAATTCTTATGCTAACTCTTTTATATTATTGAATTTACTTGCTTATGTGTCACTCTTAAGCATTTTTCATAAACTTGTGCCACAGGCAGATATCCCAACTGCCTGTCTGCCTACCTTCTGCAAGACAGCAGTGGGACAGGAGTCTGTATGTTGTTATAACAGGTCAGGGCACTGTACAACTGCGATGAATTTAACAACACCTTGTGACAGTGTGATTTAATGGCAGCTCTCTGGGGAATTTAGATAGTAACTAATTTGATGCTGAGGTTAACTTGCAGACGTTTCTGAAGGGAAGACACTCAGTAACGTGTGTTGCTACTTTTGTACCATTAAAGTCATAGATAAAGATGTAAGAAGAGCTAGAAAGCAAAAGAAATTAAATATACACTTCCTCCACATTAAGTGCGGATTTTATAACAAATTATTAAACAAAGCAATTCTGCTGGGCCCTGTGACTCCTCTTCCCCATGGAAGTACAGGGTGTCACCTGGAAGCTGTTCAGCTGTCATGGGTTAGCAAGCATAGTCCCGGAAGTGATGTTCTTGCAAAGGGGTGCTTACAGCTTCCTCTGTGACCTGACAGAACCTATCAGCTGGCCAGTTTGAATATGGAGAATTCTTTAAGCCACCCAAAGTTGTGACCGCCTCTGTGATCCACACTTAAGAATAGGAAACTCCGAGGCAGAGCCTCTCTGTCTCATTTCCGGTGCTGGGACAGGTGGCTGTGCACGGGGCCAGCAGGCCCGGCCCAGGCCCTGCTTGGGCCAGACCGGGCTGGGCCACAGCCATCCTGGAGCCAATGGGCCCTTTTCCACCCGTGGAACCTCCCCCACAGCCCTGCTGTGGGCAGCCGGAGCAGCTCGGCTCCCCCCCACCCCCCCCTCCACTGGGATAAGCCACATTCCAGCTGCAAGGCCTAGGTGAGATTAACCCTTTTAGTGCTATGAAGAGCTGAAAACCTCAGGGAAGAGAAAGAGGAGATGCTTAAAGCTGAAATTCTGTTGTAAAGCTACGCTATATCAGAGTATCCCACTGTAATTTCATGAAGATATGGGGGGTGGAGCGTTCAACTCGTACTTGTGATCTCAGCACCTGCGCTGACATAGGCAGATGCTGACGCAGCCGTAACTTCATGAGATGAAGTTTGAACAGGGAGAGATGGAAGCGATGAGGACTTTTGCTCCAAATGGGAAAGGAGAAAACCTCAGTTCCTAGAGATGCTCCCAGAGATAGTCCTGAAGATGAAGATGAGGAAGACCCTTTGCTCCCAGGGAAGGAGAAGGGCCTCTGTTCTTAGAGATGAAATGCTCCCAGAATTGGGTGAAGAGAACTTTTGTTTCTGAACAGCTCAACCTTAGAATTGTACCCCAGAAAACTTCAGGAGTGGACCCTTGAAAGCAGTTGTGGGAAAAGCTGCAAGTCGGGGGAAGGGACTCACATGCGAGCAGAGAGACTCCTCTTCCTAAATGGACTGAACAAAGTTATTTGGAAATGGGCGGCTGTCTCGTTGTGATAATGCGTTCATAGCATGGGCAAGAGAGACTTCTCTTCCTAAATGGACGGAACAAGGTTATTATGGAAGTGGTAAACATCTCAAGGGTTGTCTTTTTACATTGTCAGTGGGAGAAGGGAGGAAGGTGGGGGCAGGAGAAGAGTTCTGAACGTGTGGTATGATTTTTTTTTTCCTCTTTTAGGTCTGTTATTAAACTTCTTTATATTCTTTCAGCTTTGGTGCCTGATTTGCGTTTCTCCAAATTCTTATATCACAGAAGGTAAACAGTAATGAGTATTTTGGACCAAACCACT
Organism: Corvus kubaryi; assembly: GCF_017639235.1. Taxonomy (NCBI): domain Eukaryota; kingdom Metazoa; phylum Chordata; class Aves; order Passeriformes; family Corvidae; genus Corvus; species Corvus kubaryi. The sequence goes on from NW_024581032.1 coordinate 368,453, forward strand.
ACATCAGCATAACAGGTACATATACAATGCTGCTTCCACCACTACAAAAACTGACCAGCTTTAAATGCCTTTCAGGATTTCTTGGATTATAGTTCAAGAAAGCAATTAGGAAAAAAATAATTTTTTCCAGATACTACTGACAAAAAAACTCAAGTTCTTCATTGAGTCAAAAAGATACATCATTTCAGCTATTTTTTTTCAGCATACTCATCCTTAAGCTCAGTCTGGTACAGGGTTGCAAAATCAGAGAACATGATTATCATGCTTTATAGCACAAATTTGTTTTAGTTTTACTTCATAGATGCCTAATTATCAGCACAAAATAGACTCTGCTCTTTTGGATTATTTATTGTAGTAAAAAGCCTACTGTATTAACTACGCTAATGGAAAGTATAAACAAACCATAAAACTTTGCTTGGCAGAAGTTTCTCACAAACTGTAAACCAAACCATTATAAAATACACTAGTCGCCACAGTGCGGTATTTACAATGCTATCCCATCATTACATCAGCGTTTTATACCTTTTTTTTACCAAACAGAGAAAATTAATTTGGCCTAACCTGCTGACGGGAAAACAATGAGAAATGAAATCCTATTTTGGACACTGAAAATATATTTAAATGGTCTAGAAAGACTTGGATGAAATTAAGGCACCATCTGCTCCTGAGCTATGGGACTTAAAGGAAAAGCTTTCCATATAACTCTCAATATTGAGACTTACAGTGCTTCAGTGTCCTGGCCATGAAAGCAGGAAAATGACAGCAGACTGCTTTCCTTGTGGGAAGGAAAGCCTGGGAGGTCTGACATACATTGACAGGAAGATAAGGAGAGGTGGATATGAGACAGATGTAGACAGAGGAAACCTGGAAGTTTCCAGCTTGGCCATCACTCCTAAAGATATTCAACTTTGGACATCAAGGACACCAAAGCTTCCAGCAAGTTCCCACACACAGGCAAGACGGCCACCAGGCTGTGCTGAGTCGCAAGGGCAGCCAGAGCTTGCAGGTCACTCGATTGAGCTGTAGCTATGCAGGGAGAGGGCTGCAGTTATACTGAAAGTCAGCACCTACATCTGACTGTCCCTCAGGCAGACTTCAAGGTAAATTTTAATTAAAGGTGCAGATAACAACAAAGATCTCCTCTGCTGAGAAAGGCTTGTGACCTCTTTGTCAGAGTTACAGGCTATTTCAGGATGAGCACGACAAGACAATTTCAGAAGCACATGTGGATCCTCCCTCTTGGCCTCATAAATAAATGGGTATATATATCACCAGTCACCAAAATACACCCACCCACCTTTCAAGTACTGCCAACAAGCCACACCACAAGCAAGTCACATCCTTTTACATCCATACCCAGGTGGTGGTCAGATATTGGGTAGGAAAGACATCCAACTATGAGGCAACGCAGCCCAAGCTGCCTCCACATGCCCTCTAATAGTGTGGCTATAACATACTGCTGAGCTTTTCTCCATCCTGCAGGGAAGAAAACACCCTTGACAAAGCAAAAAAATAAAATACAGTGCCTCGGGGAAAACTGTTGGGGGTGAAAACACAACAGTCTGAAAAAGGGCATTTATTAACTGAATGGCTGCAACGTGCTTTCCTCTACACATTCAGAACCATAAATGCAAATATTTTAAAATTTATATCTGATAGCTTAAGATATAAAGTTACCTCAAAATAGGTCACCCACATTTGCTGGATTCTGCTCTGCCATAGTTTTGAGAAACAAAATAGAATCATCTGCTTTTCAGCTCATCACCTCCACCTCAAACATGTCACCTTCTCTTCGACTTGGGTAACCATGTAAGGTGAAAAATGTAGACTTGAGTAAGCACTTCAGAGGTGCTTTAATAGCAGAGAATATTGGCAATTTAGCATTAGCAAATCTTACATTTCCTTTCTCCCTCACAATCAGTTTAGGACTGAGGCATATATGTATCGATAGCCACACAGACATATGCTCAGATATGAATAAATATATATACACACAAAATTTGAATTACCACCTACTGCTGTGTAAGAATTTTTTTAAAAAATATATACAAAAAATATAGATATAGTTATATATATATAACTGAAGTTCAAGAGTATTTCTGGCTCCAATATACATAGTTTAAATGTAGTTGGGAAGCTAAAGAGGTAGCAAAAAATACGAGTGAGTCAGTCTAAAAGAACTACCAATTGCTTGGCTCTTCATCTGCAGGTGAAGTACAAGTGCCCCATAGAAGGATCTTTCATTTTCCTTTTGCAAGCATTTTTGTGAGAGGGGAGGGTAAAAAAATAAATCAGTACTTGCTTGGAATTTCAGAAATGGATTGAAATGCAATTACAGCTCCCATTCTTAGAGGATACAAAATTTATGAAGTTATTCTTGAACTCATCTCTTCAGATATTAAACTGCCTTATGAGGAAGAAAATGGGCTACAATAGTAAATGAAATGTTCAGTGACAAACACAAAAAACCCAGAAATGAAGTGAGTATCTGTAAGTAAAATTATTTTGGAATCTTTGATCTTATAAGACATGTGCTACATGTAAGTATATATACAATAAATATGTTACCTATAAAAGCCATGTAATAGATATAGAAGATAGATGGATAGATCTATCTTGCATGGATAGAGATATAGATATAGAATGAAAAAACCAAACATTTCGTTAGAATAAGGTCAGCACTCATTTCTTAGAATGAGAGAACATTTAAACATCCAATCAAAATCTAAATTAAATATACAGAAACGACACAGCAACAGTCCAAAGGCAGCTTCACAAATCCTACTGAAAGGGTTATAAATAGTAACACTAAGAGATGTTAGAACTACAAATCAGAAGTCAATCCAAAGGTATCAATAAGGAGTATGCAAAGTTCTTTGATGCAGGCTTTTGCATCAGTCTGACCATTCACTCCTGTTCATGACAAAAAACTGGAAATTACCATGGGGAAATATTTATTTTAAACTTATTCCATTATTCACAAAGGAATAATGTCTTCCTTGCAACACTTACCAATGCTTTGTCAGGAAAGATTTAGTTGCCCACCATGATACAGTTTCTAATTATTCTAGGTCTTAATGCCATCTCATTGCACCAAATTACAGCAATTCAGTCTCTATCCTTCATCTCTGCACTGTTCTTCAAATTGTTTCCATCTAGATTATTAACAAGTCCAAACATAACACAGTTCAGACCTGTTAGCTTTCTGCATTATTCACATAATTTGGTCCCCACTTATTTTCTGGGTACTCCTTGAAGCCACTTGCAGTCGGCCCCAAGTTTTAGATTTTGTGCATTCTTTGTACAAGAAAAGAAGTAAAAACACTGCATTAGCACAGTATGAAGTGATGAAAGCCTGGGAAGCACAAAGAGTTTGAACATTGATCTTAGTTTATGAAGAAAGCCATCTTTGCGAGTTGTTGGCATCCAGTTGCAAGGACATGACACAGTACTCTGCTGCTTTTAAAACTGCTGTCTGACAGGCTCAGGAGAGTGATATGAAAAAGCTTGAACAGCACCAGACCATTAGACCACTCAGTTACCACTGAGTGTAACAACACAGTTATGACCCGTATCCGGCTCAAAATTAGCCTACGTGCACAGGAGATGGGAAGGGTAAGGACAGGGATGGTATCTACCCATCCATCACTGCTTTGCAAAGGAAACCTCCATGTTCCTTCTCAACAGCAGCATATTAACAACTCTGTGAAAGGTTAGATATTAAAACACATTTTCGTTTAGATCATGTTTAGAAACTAATTGTCAGCAGAAAAATATTCTTATGGCAATAACAGCACATAGCTAATGGCTGTTACTATGAATGAAGGCATTTCAAAACCTCCATCAGTTATGTTGGCTGATATCTGCTGCAGTACACCAGACTGCACATGAACCATCTTAGGAGTACACTATTTATCATTTATTTGTCAAAATACATGAATTTAAGCATTTTTATTATAAATATGGCAATACTTCTCACTGAAGAAATTAAAGGCACTAAAAAGTGTACTAACTATTTTAATAAAAAACTTTTCTGTAAAAAGCTAAAAAAAAAAAAAGGAGTAGAACACTGATGCTTTCAGCCACTGTAACTGCAAGTTCATGTATAAGGTGCAAAGACTATGCCACGGTCTTTTAGACAGATTTTTGACATCTTAATAACAAGTTGAAGGGTACAAAGTCACTGTACCTTCCATCTGCATAGTCTGCATCTGCACCTCCCCACCAGACATCTGAATCATCATCTTCAGCATCAGCTGAATCAAGATTGTCGCTTTCCTCTGCTAATGGGCAGCAGACAAACTCCACACCACGAAACTTGTCGATTCCACAGGGCAGCAGCATGCCATAGTCGTGCAGATTCATGCTCTTCTCACTACAGGACTGCAGAAAAGAGGAAAAAAAAAGCAGCAACAATATTGGCATGGAGGAAGACTAAAAAATTTCACAGACCTTGAGAAAATATGAAGGGGTTACATACTACCTTAGGAAGTCAAAGCTGGCCAACTGCATGATCTCTGAAACTTGAAACACGATTTAGAAAGGTCACACTTGCATTCACTACTTGACTGTAAGCAGCTCCCTACCTATGTCCACTGTAAGCAACAAGCTCTCCTATCAGTCTTTCCCAGAACAAAAGACTTGTCTCCTCCTATACACATGGTAACTCCGTATCTTCCTGTCTAAAATCCTCACAGGCTCTGCCTCATAAACAGAAAACTTGATGACAGAATAATTATTTGATGTATTAATCCCAATCCTGATGCATTAATGCTACTGAAGACTTCACCACAAGGTAGATCAACATTTGAAATACCTCTTACACTGGAAACACACTGTGTCTTGTCTTATAAATCTGCCAATACAGTACCTCCTATCCTTGTTTGGAAAACAATCAGTCATGCATAATTATACCTTAAAGATATAGTGATGCTTGACAGCTGAAAAAATGAAAATACTTTAGTGGTGCACAGTGATGATGTTCTTCTTGGCTATTGCCATTTCAAGTTTGCAAGTAGTCAAAATGAACTAGAATTTCCCTGTGTGAAGGTTGGTGCCTTAAATGTTTCATTTAAGTATAATTCAAGCAAGAACTGCAAATTCGAAAAGCTGCTGATCACATTTCAAATTACATCTCCAGAAGGTGGAATAATGTACAAACTAAGAGGTCCCAAAAAAACCATTAGTCAGAAATCTTGGCAACTCATCTCAGTTTTTATGCCTAAAACCTCTCCACATAAGGAAAAAAAGTCCAAAACACATTAGCAATTAAGTTTATTTCTATTTTCAGTAAAGCACTGTTATATTATAAAATCTTTGTGCCTGACTGCAAAATGCCTTTGGCTAGTTCTAGTTTGATCAGCTTTCCTACCGTTTTCTGCTGGATTTCACATAGTGCACTCCCTGAGGCCTGTTTGATCTCTGTGGGCACCTGGCATACCAATATCCGCGATAAATAATGGATAATATTTACCAGGATAATGATTCAAGGCAAATCCTAAGCATTTAGTTCCAGTGCTAACACAGGAAACTGGAGGAAGCGGAAAACACAGTGAGTTTGTGAGTGAATGTGAGGAAAACATGAAAGAGGGTCGATATTCAAAGGACAGTGGTAAGTACTCAGTCATAGACTCTAATATGCTCTGACTCCTCTTTCCTACCTTATTAAAAAACCCAAAATGCCATTCACTCAAACATTTGAAAGTATTGTTTTTTGTGTTCCACGTTGCTGGTATATTTAAAGTCATCCTCAGAAGAGTAACATAGCTTGAAAGAAGGAAGGCGGCAATTTTAAGACAGATAAATGTACCTCTTTAGCAACAGTGTGCCAGTGCAGGTGAGTTTCACACACATCCATCCTTTCTTGGTGAAGGAACTTGCACTTGTCTGGCACCAGAAGAGCATCACTCACAAACTCGCCCACTGGAAGGGAAAAGAAAAAAACACCCAAGAAATATTAATTTTGCTTCCAATACCTCATTCTGTTAAACCTCTAGCTACTACTAGCAGCTTTTGTGAATGAGTGGCAGGTTTGCAGAGAATGGAATAGTTTCTAGATGGTGCTTCAATTATGACCTTCTTCCAACTTGCCATTGGAAAGGAGCTCCTGTCTTTGATCTTAGATGCATTTGTTTATGAAAATTTCAGCATAATAAAACATGCAGGACCCATTGCAGACATGTGTGGTGCAACAAGTCAGGAGTTGGCAGATCTAGTTCCAGGAAGGGGACTATGGGGGCAGGGAGGGACAACTACATTTTTCATTTTCATAGTAGTAGGGAGAGGTAGTAGAAGTGTTCTGAAGTACTTTTCTGTACTATATAAAACAAACTATACCAACACCTTGTTTCAAAGCATTTGAGAGTATTTCCACTGATACAGCGCTAACAGCAACACAGTCAACTTAGTTATTTTTGTTGATGCAGCCTCTTCATTGCATCCTTATGTCAGCAGCCCGATGAACTCAGGTTAGCCCAGAAGGTTAATAAGCAAGTAGACCTCATCAGCCAGGGAACAAGATGATTAATGATCACCAGAATATCTGGTCAGATCAAAGTGGGTGAAGAGCCTTTTTCTCCCAAGGACATAAATGACCCAAGAGATTGTTCCATCTTCAACAGAAAAACAAAAATTTACATGCTTATGAAATAAAGAGTGCTCACAGCACCAGTACTGACAAGTAAGAAGAAACTCAGCTGCTAAGTAACATGATTTATTAGACTAAAATCACTTTAATTCTGTACAATTCTGGCATTGCAACTAAATAACCTCAAACCCTCTCAAAGATATTTTTTAAAGGAAAAATTACAGAGTACTTTAGAGAAGTGTATATACTGAACAGACACTGGATTGTGAAAGCACATGACTCAGCTGGCATAAATCAGTTCTCTGAAGCCCACTTGTCTGTAGCCTTCAAAATACTACAGTCTGTGTTAAATGAAAGAATCAAGGTGGTCCAATGGCTACTAGGATGTAGTAACAGGTTAATTGATCAAAATGAGATGACTACAAGTTTATTGTTGAGTAGAGAGTCATCTCAGGGAGCTGATGAAGTGGCCCTTAAGGCCTACAATTAAAAAGTCAGTTTTAAAATTAACCAACACCAAATGCATGGAAAAAGGCAGAATTCAACAAATATATCTTTGCTAATCACCAAGATGTGTATTTCGCACTAAATTCCTTGCTGTATTTCAGTGTCTTTGATCTGAAGCCCTTAAAATCAATTAGTCAACTAGGAACTAGTAACTAGTTTCCTTAACTCAGTTAGGAAAAAAAAAATTGATATTTTTATCCTTCCCTAGCACCCTCTAATGTCTGCAAATTAACAGAAATGTTTTCTAGGGGTGTCCAAAATTCTCTTGCAAAAATAGTAAGTAAGTACGCTTTCTGGTAACCTAAAATACAAAATTTGCACTTTCATTTAATGAAGTCTCAGTTCCCAGTAGTGTGACACAGAAATCCTGAAGTGAAATTCGCATAAATTTGCAAATCCCCCTTTTTGGGGACCAGCCTGACACATACCTGAACTTTCTCAGGCCGTAAGAAATTGGCAATGGTTAATGCTTTAATTTAGTCAAGTGCCTGAGCACTGAGCAAGCACACAGGAACTTTGCTGAAGACTCAAGAGTATGATCACTTCATGCAGAACTGAAGTGTCCTGCACCTGGGGAGGAATAACCCTGGGCACCATCACAGGCTTGGGAGCATCACCTTCATCACCTGCTGAAGAGTAGCTCTGCAGAGAAGGACTTGGGGGTCCTGGTGGAAAACAAGCTGTCCCTGAGCCAGCAGTGTCCTTGTGGCCAAGGAGGCCAATGGGATCCTGGGGTGCATTGGGAAGAGCATTGCCAGCAAGTGGAAGGAGGTGATCCTGCCCCTCTATTCAGCCCCAGTGAGGCACATCTGGAGTGCTGTGTCCAGCTTTGGGCTCCACAGGACGAGACAGACATGGAGCTCCTGAAGTGGGTCCAGTGGAGGTTACAGAGATGATGAAGGGACTGGAGCCTCTTCCTTATGAGGAAAAGCTGAGGGTGCTGGGGTTGCTCAGCCTTGAGAAGAGATAACTGAGAAGGGACTTCATCAGTATCTGTGAATGGCTGCAGGAAGGAGTCAGAGCATGAACCAGGCTCTGCTCGGTGGTACCCAGAAATGGCACGAGAGGCAATGGGAAGAAAGGGATGCACAGGAAGTTCCACCCGAACATGAGGAAGAGCTTCTTTCCTGGGCAGTGACTGAGCACTGGAACAGCTCACCGGAAAGGGTGTGACATCTCCCTCACTAGAGATATTCCAGAACCACCTGGATGCAATCCTGTGCCATGTGCTCTGGGACGACCCTGCTTGGGCAGGGAGTTTGAACCAGATGGCCCACTGTGGTCCATTCTAATCTGACCCACTCTATGGTTCTGTGAAAAGTAACACAATCGGATGTACCACTGAGCTACAGCCACCAAATGGAAGATGAAAAACTATATGTCCAAAGTTTTGGGTAATGCAGCTTGGGCTGCAGTGTCATTAAAAGTATGCATGAGTATGTAATTAATTTAAAATAAAGCATATCAATTTTTGAGCATCTAATTATATCAACCAACTCATAACAATACACTACAGAAATAGTAGATGTTCAGATGTCAGTGAAGATACAGTGTTAGATTTGGCCAGCACACAGAAAATGTGCACTGCTTTATAGAATCATATTGCTTGAAAATAAGGCAACAGCAGCATCACAGTAACTCAAATTCTCATTTCACTTTCCTCCAAGGAATTTTTTCCTGAAACTGGTGGGGGAGGGACGGCTGTAACCTGCCTTCTATCAGAGACGTTCATTTCAGACGTTCCTCTGAATTTGTCTCAAACTGGGACAAATAATTATTGAGTTTTTTTCTGCTGTTGGTTTGTTTAGGAATTTTTTTTCAAGTGAAAAAGGAAAAAAAACTATTTATTTTAACAAGCAGAGTGCACGCAGGCACAGGAAAAAAAGGTATAATGCTAAATAATAAAACCTCTCACTGTGGAGAGAATCTGGGTAGACTTCAGAGTCCTTTGTGGGTGTGGCTTTCTCCTCTCTGGAGCTGGAGCTCAGCATGGGCCACTCTGGGCCTCGGTGGAAAGGCCTCCCAGTGAAGTTCTGATGTTCTGGTGTTCTGAATAGTTCCAGAAGAGAAAAAGAAGAAGCCAAAGTCCCAGGAAAAACTTGCTTTAGCTAACAAACAAAAAGCTCGCTAGAAAGCAAAAGGAATGTAATTCTCCTTCCTGCTGCAGAAGCGGAGCAGCCGGGCAGGAGAAGCCGGCAAGCTATCTGTGTTTTTGAACACAGCGTCAAAGGAATTCCACTGGCTTCCTCCCCCCCCCTTAAAGGTCTGCCTTAAAGCTACAGAAAAGGCACAGGATTCATGTCTGGGCATAGAGTAGGTGATAGGGGATACACATCATAAAGCCACCCCAAGACATTCCACCCCTTATCCCATAGCATTGGCTCAATGTCCACACTAAGATATTCTAACTCTACACACACACATTAATACACACATATATATATACAGCTGTAGATACAAAAATGCTGCTAGCAAGGATTTTCTTGTTATTTTCTAAGTCCGTGAGAGACTTTTCTCTCTCACAGAAGAGGTAGCAAGGAATGTAAACAACCAAGCCACCTGCAACCTTGAAAAATCTTGTTTATGGTATAGTAGAAAAATATTTTGACAATGGATGTTTTAGGATTCTAGACAATCACCCCCAAGGGGTGGCTGATCCTTTGTCCAATTAGACTATGAAGAAAAAAGTCTATAAAAGAGTTTGTAAAATAATTAAATCAATCAATCTTGCTGCACAATTCCTGCCTGCTGGATCTTCTCTCCTCCTCCTCCTCCCTATGGCTGCGGGACACAGTGATACACCCAAGGGTCCAGGCCCGCGGTAATATATAGCTATGTACAAACAGTGACAGTGACACTCAACAAGCAGTGGTATATAGGCATTCCACATTACAGATGGCTTTTACCCAAATCTCCCTGCGGTACACAATGTGTTGTTCCATCTTTCTGCATTACCCACCATGTGCAATCTGGTCCCTGTGCAAAAACAACCCCAAAGATGGGTTTGTCTGTACTCAAGGCAGAATTAACCCAAACAGCCTTTCCTAACAGACCTCTGACATGCACTACTAGGACCCTATCTCTGTCTACTGTATGCAGGGATTCAGATTGGGCTGGACCAGCTCTATTGGTGGAACCGCAGGTGTTAACTAACCAGGCGACCTTTGCTAGATACTGTTCCCAATTTTTGAAAGTTCCCCCACCCAGTGCCTTCAAGGTGGTTTTCAACAACCCAGTGCACCATTCCACTTTGCCTGCAGCTGGTGCATGGTAAGGGATGTGGTACACCCACTCTATGCCATGTTCACTAGCCCAGGTGTTTATAAGGCTGTTCTTGAAATGAGTCCTATTATCAGACTCAATTCTTTCAGGGGTACCATGCCTCCAAAGGACTTGCTTTTCAAGACCCAAGATGGTGTTACAGGCTGTAGTGTGAGGCACAGGGGAGGTCTCCAGCCATCCAGTGGTGGCTTCTACCATTGTGAGCCCATAGCGCTTGCCTTGGCGGGTTTGAGGCAGTGTGATGTAATCAACCTGCCAGGCCTCCCCATACTTGTACTTGGACCATTGCCCACCATACCATAGGGGTTTCACCCGCTTGGCCTGCTTGATCGCAGCGCATGTCTCACAATCATGGATAACCTGGGAGATACTGTCCATGGTTAGATCCACCCCTCGGTCTCGTGCCCACTTATAGGTGGCATCTCTGCCCTGATGGCCTGAGGCATCATGGGCCCATTGAGCTAAGAACAACTCTCCCTTGTGTTTCCAATCTAAGTCTATCTGTGACACCTCTATCTTTGCAGCCTGATCTACCTGTTTATTGTTTTGGTGTTCCTCATTAGCCCTTCTCTTGGGGATATGGGCATCTACATGGCGGACATTCACAGGTAGTTTTTCTACAGTTTCTACAGGCAGCGAAAGGCCTCTCCCTAAAACCCATCCTTCAGCCAACATGAAGGCAAGGTGGTGCTGATAAAATGTGTCTGTGCCCCAGCAGCCTGAAACATCTATATTTTTCTGATGAGAAGAGGCTTAACTCCTGCCCATAACACTGCTTCCAAAAACAGCTCTGTAGCAAAACTGTCCCTACTCCCTCATTTTATCTGTAGCCTGTAACATGAATTTCAGTTAGAGACCCACAGCATTGCAGACAGACAGCAATGCAGACCTGAATTTGAAGGGTAGGAGCAGAAGTGCCAGCATGACCTGAGCATCCACCTCTGGTGCATGAAGTGGGAATAGCTGCAATTCTGCTGTCTTCCAGAGGCTTGGCCAAAACCAATGCTGATCTAAATATTTACCCTTCATCCTTGAAGTACCAAGAAAATATTTTCCATAACTATGGGGGGGGGTACCCCCACGCGTGGGTAGTTCTGCTCCTTAGCAGGCATAGCAAAAAATACACTCTGATACAATAACTCTCAAGTAAAACACCTTCACTGTTCTAGGCTACAAAAGACAATTATTTGGGATGAGCAAAGCCCTCCTATTAGATTAAGAACTGACTGATAATTCTAGTTGTACTATACTTTAGCATCTTGACGCTCTTACAATGGTGTTAAGTAATCACGGCAATTAAGGTACTTTCCACAAACACTGCAATGGCACACAACATGCAACATGCTTGGGACATGAGATCGAGGTGAAGGGAAACCCCTCTGAAATGGACTCATTGACATCTAAATATCCACACATGCACCACAAGGAGCTCCAGCCTTGATACATCACATGATCTATTTTGGCAAGCCCAAATAATACCTCACTCAGAACTCTGGAGTCAAAGGGCTAAAATCCTTTAGGTACAATTCATCAAAGTACATTTGCCTGGACTAAAGCAATTAACTATATACAAAGAAATATACATATAATTAATTCATGGTCCTTATTATGTCTTCATTTTCATAGGACACCATACATTAAAAAAGGTTATTTCTCAAACCTTCTTCCTTCTTCCTCTGTAGCTTTTCCATCACAGACGTAAATGCAATTTCTACTCACTTTGCTATTGTTTTGCCTGACTGAATTTTCTGATACAATTGTCTTACTTCCCAGATAGAACACAAGATCAGATTTGATGCATTAACAGATACATCTGTTTACATGAAAGAAGATTCAAACGCACATCATCACACACTTGCATCTTTATAAACAAAACAAATAAACATTCTTTGAAAGTCCACAGCACGTCAACAGTTTATTGCAGCTTTAAGTTCATTTACTTCTCTCCTGCTTTTTACTTGTCTCCCCAGTCTTCACAGAAACATTTTGCTGTGAGTTCAGTAAGATGCCTTTTCTGTCCCTCTCTTGCTCAGTAATGCAACATGAAAGAGCTGTGCTAAAACCCACTACCCTAGCACCATGCCACAGGGATTCCTGTTCCTGTCCCACCTTCCTAAAAGGCCTACAAAGTCAAAAAACACCCATCCCAGAAGTTATCAGTGTGACCAACAGTAAAGATCACCTCAAAATAGGCTCCCTGAGGGATTTTCCCTTCAGTTTTCTTCCTCTAGGCACCCACCACTCACACTAGCAAACTTTCTTGCCTTACACCACAAACCAAGAGTTCGCCTCTCAAACACAGTTTACCAAGAAACAGGCCCAAAAGCAGGCTGCAAAATTCGCCTTGGGAAGATAACAAATTTCTCAGCCAAGCTGCTCTCCCTTCCAATTCCTCAGTGCACAGGTTATATCTGCAAAGCTTCTCCCACAAATGAGAGAGTATTTGTTGCAGACACAGGCCCTTCCCTCACAATTACAAAATCCTGCCTGATTTATTGGAATTCTTGAGTTAGAAAACAGCAGGAATAATGAAGTCTGGATGGCCTGACTCCATCCTGTCTCAGTCACAGAGCTCTTTTGTGATTCTGCCCAAGTAAAAACCTTTCTTCTCCTCCCACACTGTTCTTAACTGCTTATTGCTTTTTCCCTTCTCTTCTCTACAGCCCCAGCAGAGTCTTTAGATCCAGTTTTTCCTTTCCACTCCATCATGGTAGTAGCTCTGTCTGACAAATCTGTAAGAGAACATGCTCAGCTGCTCTGGAGAGCTGCTGAACACACTGGTGACTGAAGCACAGCTGCTTACAGTGGTAAAAAAGATTATAAAGTGAAGGATGCCATGAGTGGGTGCTTGCTGCAGAGTAATTGGTGGAGAGTTCTGGTGTTTTTTCAAGTAGGGAGGTTGGTTTTTGAGACTCTAAACTGACAGCAGCATGACTGGCTAAATTAGGTCTACTGCAGAGCTATAAAAAGAGCCAACCATAAGAAGTTGAAAGGTGCTGAAAGCCAAGGTAAGTTAGAAAAGACTGCTTGATCCTGCATAAAGAATAACAGAAGGAATTACTGGGCTCCTCAAATGGGAGGACAGAGTAACAAAAAAAACTACTAGGAATTGTTTGATCTACAGAAAAGTCAGTAAAACTCACATAAAGGAATAAGCCTGAAAAAAGAACAGTGCCAGAAAACTCTTACGAACAGATCTGAAATATGAAAGGCTTAATGAGACCATTTTGTGAAGATTTACTAAGATTTTGTCAAGAACCCTGGGCAGAATTCTGGCCACAACCCAGTAGGGAAAAAAAAAAAATCCATGAGGAATATAGGACAGTGGTACCTTCAAAGATAACAACACTTTTACTCCAAACAAACCATGTGCTTACACAGCGCTGCCTAACAGATGCAGTTATATCCCTGCCGTTACACACCACTGTTACTCTGTTTGCAAAACATCCTGTCCCTGTATACCTTTGTACAGCAAGGCGCAGTAAAAGGAGCCCAGAAATGTTCCTCAAAGCACTGACCACCTCAGCCTGGAAAGGAAGTGCAAGGGACAAGAGGTAAGAGTATCTTGACCTCCATGACCTCCCTGAAAATTGTCACGAAAAACAAAACTGAGATGTTCATAAATATTTCTCCTCCTCCAAAACAGGTAGAACTCTTTTTCTTCCACAATGAAGTGCACACATCCCTGTCAAGTACTTAGGGTGACGTGTAGGGTGCAAGAGTGCAAGAAATAGGAAACAAAAGGGTAAAGACCCAAAAGACTTCTGAACCCCACATCACATGTTGAGGACTTCCTATATCCAGAATAGTACAGAACACTCCAGATATTTGGGTATGCTCCTTTTAGCAAGGTAAGATTCTTCTAGTCTTATCCCTCTTTTTGTGACAGTGCTTTAAAGCAGAGGAATTCTCTGACATCCAGTGCATAAATCCACCAAAGGCCTTTTGTTCTCCACATCTACTTCTCTTCATAGTGCTTAGCTAACAAAAGCCATCCTCAAGCATGTCCCAGGACCTCAAAGTCAGTACCTGCTGAGTCAGCCAGGTAAAACAAAGTATACCAACATGCACACAAAAACTGGCTGAAAGACAGGCTTTCTTCTAAAGAGGAACATTGCCCAAGTACCCCTGCACCAGAGGTCAGAAACACTATCTGGACTCACCAACCCAGGAAGGCTCAAGAGGAGAAAACAGGAATGTCATATATACAGATGCTGCATGTATTCTTAGTAAAGGAGCAGCTATTACCTCAAGAAAGGACCTACTTCATCCTCGGGACAGAAAAATGACATCGGTACACCACTGAAACAGTCTTTATGCCAGCATCATCAGTGTAGCGTTGAGATACTGTTAATTAAAAAAAATCACAGACACTAAGAAAAAGCCTCAAGTGGTGTGAATTATTTTGCAGAAACATTCTCCTCATCATTTTCAGGCTCTTCTTTCATACAAAGTACACTTTGATTTTTTTCATTTGTATCTCAAAATATTAATTTCCCCCTATATTGTAGTCTTCTGACTTTTCTGAGATTCCCTTTATTCCCTGTACTCATGTACTTAAGTTCTCTTCCAATTACACATTTTTTCATGGCTGATGAGCTCCTGTACAGCTCTGTCAGGCAGGACAAAAAATAGCAGAGCACTGCATGACTCAGGGGCAAACAGAAGAGCCCATTCACACATCCTAACTCTACAGTAGGAAAGGAATTGGGTTATTCAAGGCACTCTTCTCCGTACTTAGTGAGTGTTTAATGAAGTTGGTTTCCAAAAATGGTAAGACAGAACAAAGACAGCAGCTTTTAAAAAATAAAAACATTTCTAAGAACTTTTACAGAAATTATTAACAAAACTGTATACCATGATTTGATAAAGATGACTGATACTGCAGGACCCATTTTAGTGCCCTTCCTTATATTTAAATATAAACCCCAAATAAAATTTAGTGGTATTTCTAAAGAGCAGATACATTCCAAACCTTCAGGAATCATAAATTTGTGAGTATTTTTTCTCCCCCAGCTGCCTTCAGGTTTTCATAAGCTGTAACGTGTCTGAACTTCGAAACATATTAGGCTTCATAAATGCTAGCAAATGCACCAATTTTAACACTCCAGCTGTTAACATCATGGTCTGTTACTGCCGAGCTGCACAAGGAGCTGCACACCAGCTGTCAATATTCCTGCTCCCCCCCTCACAGCAGGCAGCAGGCACGTTTTGCAGCAAGACCTGCAAATGCAAATCTCCAAGCAGTTTAAAATTTTGTGCCATCCCTCTGGCCGAAGGGACACTTAATGCACTTCATTAAACAAGATGTACTTGTAAAACAGGCTCTGAAATGGCAACAACATCCAGTGAGAAGCAATTTGTATTAATGAATTCTTTAATACCCTATATATTCATACCAGTGACTTGCTAAAGACACCAGTCAAATGGAAAGATGGCATAAAGATAAAATGCTTAGGAATGATGCAGTACAACTGGGACCAGTAATCATGCTGTGCTTTGCATTATTATATGATGAGATATTTCTCATGGGCAATTATTGGTAATTGGAATAAAGCATCTGGTATTAGGATTAAGGCTAGAGAAGGGCCTGCTAGTCACTGATGTCTAGAGGGAGTAATGACCATAGATAGGTGGAAACAATGAAAACACTACAGACATTTAAGGTTTGACCATCAAATGCTAACATTTCAGTGAGGAATATAACACATGTTAAACAAGGACATGTTTACTTCAGCAAGATTTCAGTTCTGGTCCCCTGCTCCTCCTTCCTAAACACCTTCATATGGCACATTTTTAAATAAAAATTTTAATTCCTTTTACTTCAGTAGTAATTTAATCCAGTTGCTCCTCTCCTTCTCTCTCTTCTGACAAGAACAGAAATCAGTATGAAAGCCAGTTCGAGCAGTAAATGTTTCTGCAATACAATCTTGTGCAAAGGCTATCATGAGTGAACAACTAACTCCATAAGCAACATTTGAAATAAATAACTCCATAAGCAGCAGCTGAAGATCAACTTTGCAGAAATACTCTGTTGAATTTTTAACACCCTAAGCAATCACATCCTGTAACACTGCTGAGTCCTGACCAAACTTTCACTGAAATTGTTACTACTTGTGCAAGAAGCACTATGCCATATTACCAGTGACATGGGAAAACAAGAAACTGCTTTGAGGCTTTGCAAAGTTTACAAGCAATCAAATTAACAATTACCTGACAAAATGTGATTTTGTTCTATACAAAGCAAAGCCTTTATCCATCTCATAGGAAGGATGGCAGTGTGGTCTGGCAGCTCAGCCACGAGGCAGCCAGGATAGGACAGCTTGGGAGAAAGAGAAGAGCCTATTTATACATGTAACTCAAGCAGCAGCCACACAGACTGAATACAATGTCACAGTCTGCATTCAGCCAGCAACACTTTTTGGAAATAAAATACTAATTATTAGCAACAGACAACTGATAAACACTGGCATTTCTTCATGTTAAGGACAGTTCTGAATGGTTAGTAAGCCAGGTTTTTAAGTATTAGAGCAACAGAGAACTTCTTGAAACTTGTCTATGGCTACCATATACTGGTTTTCCAAAAAACACCTTAAATGGTTAGAAGTTTTAAGTTCTCTGATTTATAAACCAGACTAAAATACAAAGTTTAAAGCAAAACCTGACTGATTTCCATATTTTAAGGTCACAGAGTCTGAGGAAGTTTTTCCTGATATCTGGAAAAAGGCAGAAGCTGCAACCACATTACAAGAAAGATGCTTTGGGGAATTACAGGCCAGACTGCCTCACTTCAGTTTCTGGGAAAATCATGAACCAAGTCCTATTGAAAGCCATTTGTGGGCACACGGAGATGACGATGATTAGCAATAGCCAAAACAGACTAACAACAGTAAATTGTGCTTGATCAACCTAACTTGCCTTCTAGGATGAAACAGCAAAATTGGTGAGTTAAGAACAGAGCAGTAGATACCATCCACCTTAACTCTAACAACGTATGCAACACCATCTCTCTCTTGCAACATCTTTGTAACTAAGTTGGAATGTTACGGTTTTCATGGATGCAGTCCTAGTTGGGTGAAAAACTGTGCTGTGCACCTCAATGGGTAATGGCTCCTGGCTCTACTGAACTCACGGCCATACTCTGCCTGGAAGGAAGTAAAAATACCACACCTCGGGACTTCTTTTCAGCACTGGTTTTGTTTAGTGTAATCTATCAATGAGAAGACAGGCTGCCTAATGAGGAAGACAGTACCTTAGATTGCCTCACTGGGTATGCAAATTTTTTGGACCCACTCCAGATATTAAAAAATAGTTTTTAAAATAAACACAATGCAAATAGTTTCTGGCTTCTATCATTAAATACGCTGAGAGAGGAAAGGAGACAGGATTCTGTTCACCAGGATTCCAACTCTCCTATATTCAAGGGTTGGATGTGAAAGTTATAACTGTTACTAATGATGGGGCTGAACTGCTCTGAATAACTAAGAAACAAAAGCTCTGTATTGTCACTAACCCTCCCATAAGTGCACCCAATAATCCAGAAGTCAGGGTAACATACTTTCTGCATTCAGTGAAAGTCAGCAATCTCTGTGAATGTGCAATGCCACACAAATATTTAGTATAAATATTACTACCTACAAAAAACCTAATCCTCTTTATAACAAAATTGCTCCTCTCCAGTTCTTATTGTAAGAATTAACTCAGTGAACACAACAGTAGTTACTGAGAGTTGGTAGAAGATATTAATATTTTATCAAGTGATTAAGTCCAACCTGTTTCATTTTTTTCTCTTCATTGTAAATGAGTCATTATGGACAGAAACCAAGTCAGGATTAACATGTACAATCATGTTCTATTGAGAACTGAATGCCCTTAAGGAATAATATAAACAGTATGCTCCATGCAAATACTGAGGGATATATAATAATATTTGCTATTTGCATGGACTTTATGCTCAGAAACACTGTATAGTGTCTTAGTCTAATCCACAGTATCAGAGTGGAGATTTTTTTATAATTCAAGTATCTTGTATCACATCAACAACAAAAATTGAGAGAGTAAATGGATTTTAGAGTAAGGTGAACAACAGTAAGGAATACATTAAACTCTACAAGAACACTAAATATATCATATTGTAGGCCTACAGTAAGGATGACCAAATAAGACGGAATAAATCAAGATTAACCACCGGAGTGAAATATTTTGTAATATATCTAAAAGGTCTATAAAAGCTTATTTTTCTAATTAAATCCTTTGCAGATTTCTGTGCCTAGTCAAAAATTTAATGGCAAAGCATCTATCCCAAATGTGTAAGACAACACAAGAATGATATTAAAGAAATGAAAGTCAGTGCATTGCATATTTTCTATATATATGTTTGACAATGTGTATATGAGCTGAAATGTATCTTATGAGTTCCCACACAGAGAAAACATTAAGTTAGCTGAAGTGGGCACTGCTCAGGAGAACCCAAATTCCATTTGGACAGTTATACACAACACTGGTGTCGTAGGTTAGCAAGCATAGTCCTGGAAGGGATGTCCTTGCTAAGGGGTGCTTACAGCTTCCTCTGGGACCTGATAGAACCTATCAGCTGGCCAGTTTGAATATGGACAATTCTCTAAGCCACTTAGAGTTGTGACCGCCTCTGTGATCCACGCTTAAGAATAGACAAACTCCCCCCCAAGCTCTCTCTCGTTTTCGGCGCTGGGACAGGTGGCTGCAGGGCCCGAGCGGGGCCAAGTGGGCCCGGCCCGGGCCCTGTTCAGGCCAGGCCGGGCCGGGCCACAGCTCCAGGATGACTCTCCCCAGCAGGGCTGTGGGCAGTCAGAGCGGCTCGGAACCCCCCTTCCCCCCCCCCCCCCCCCACTGCGGCCAAGATTTCAGCAAATCGGCACCAATGTCCGGCAGAGGTCAGGTGACCAACAGCGATAAGCCACACAGCTGCAAGGCCGAGGTGAGATTAACCCTTTTAGTGCTGTGAAGAGCTGAAAACCTGAGGGAAGAGAGAGAGGAGATGCTTAAAGCTGAAATTCTGTTGTGAAGCTATGATATATCAGAGTATCCCGTTGTAATTCCATGAAGATATGGGAAGATATGGGGGGTGGAATGTTCAGCTCGTAAGCAAAAGCACCTGTGCTGAGATAGGCAGATGCTGATGCAGCTGTAATTTCATGAGAAGTTTGGACAGGGAGAGATGGACCAGATGAGGACTTTTGCTCCAAACGGGAAAGGAGAAAACCTCAGTTCCTAGAGATGGACCAGATGAGGACTTTTGCTCCAAATGGGAAAGGAGAAAACCTCAGTTCCTAGAGATACTCCCAGGGAAGGAGAAGGGCCTCTGGTTTTTGTTTCTGAATGGCTCAACCTAAAAATTATACCCCAAAAACTTCCAGAGTGGACCCTCGAAAGCAGTTGCGGGAAAAGCTGCAAGCCGGGGGAAGGGGCTCACATGTGAGCAGAGAGACTCCTCTTCCTAAATGGACTGAACAATATTTGGAAGTGGGCGGCTGTCTCGTTGTGATAATGTTTTCATAGCATGAGCAAGAAGAGACTTCTCTTTCTAAACGGACGGAACAAGGTTATTATGGAAGTGGTAAACAGACTGAACATCTTAAGGGTTGTCTTTTTACATTGTCAGTGGGAGAAGGGAGGAAGGTGGGGGGAGGAGGAGAGTTCTGAAGGTGGTATAATTTTTTTTTCCCTTCTTTTAGGTCTGTTAATAAACTTCTTTATATTCTTTCAAGTTTGGGGCCTGCTTTGCGTTTCTCCTAATTCTTATCTCACAGAAGATAAACAGTAATGAGTATTTTGGGCCAAACCACTACAACTGGGAAGCAGAGAGTTTAAGTAACTGGTTAGTAACAATCAGGAGCAAAAACTTTCAAAAGAGCCGATGAAAATAGGCGTTATGCTGTGCAGTTTCTCTGACGTCAGCAGCAAGGCAGCACTGCAGATAAGCCTCTAGCAGTGTTAGTAACTAAAAGTGGAAAACAGACACAAAATGCGCTCCACTGCAACATCTATTGGTGGTGCTGCCTCTTCCCCCAAGTACCTCCGCCCTAATTGCCCAGGAAGCTGAACTTCTCTCTCAATGGTCCTCTTAATAGTCACGCAGAGGGGCACCTTGTCAACAAACTCGTAACATATTCATGCCAAGACTGATGCCACAGGACAGCAAGAGCCTTGATTGCTTTTGAAGTCAAACTGCTACCATGAAAAACTTCACCTATCAAGGTGATAAAGATGATGAAGGGACTGGAGCATCTTCCTTATGAGGAAAGGCTGAGGGAGCTGGGGCTGCTCAGCCTTGAGAAGAGATGACTGAGAGGGGCCCTCAATGTCTGTCAGTGTCTGCAGGGAGGAGTCAGAGCATGAACCAGGCTTTGCTTGGTGGTGCCCAGCAATGCGACAAGGGGCAACAGGAAGAACCTGATGCACAGGGAATTCCAACTGAACATGAAGAAGAGCTTCTTTCCTGTGCAGTGACTAGGCACTGAAACAGATCACCCAGAGAAGGTGTGGAGTCTCCCACACTAGAGATATTCCAGAACCATCTGGATGCAACCCTGTACAATGTGCTCTGGGATGATTATGCTTGAGCAGGGAGGTTGGACCAGAGGATCCACTGTGGTCTCTTCTAAGCTCAACCAGTCTGTGATTCTGTACATAGGATTTAATTATGCAAATAAGAAGTTTGTTTGGACTGTCATGGTTAAAAAGTCTTTATAAAATATACTGCCTAACCGAAGTTTCAGACCACAGCTGCCAAAACAGGTATTCAGGCATTTTATTGCACCATAGCTCTTCTAGCTCAGAAAGAAATCTGAACCTGCCACATCAGACAAAAGAGTCAAACAAGTTGATGTTCCAGTTCAGCAAAACAAACACTTTCCTTCTAGCAGTACTTAAAAAAAAATGTTTTGCCAAATGAAAAGCCACATCAATGAGTTCTTTTTCAAGTTTTCCCGAAATATGCTATTTTATCCCATTTCATCCTCAGCTACAGTTGTCATGTGATAAACAGAAATCTTGAGAGAATAATGGGAAATTCTATGGCAGAGAGACAGATGGAAAAAAAGGGTACTTCTAAGCATCAGTGCCACAATAAGGTATCATCTACCGAGCCCCAATTTCTAAGAGGAATCTTTGGGCATGAGTTATTCCGCATCTCCTAGTGTCACACACAGGCCAAAACACAATGAAGACACTGTTCAAACTTTCTCTTGTAACGTGCAGTTGACAACAAAGGGATTTTTGGCCAATGAGCAGTATCAGACACCTTCTTTACAAGCTATATTGCTGAAGAAGGGAGAGGGACAAACAGGAGGAGGTGGCACTTCAAAGCACTTGAGAGGATCTGAAAGGCATCCTCCCAGTTCTCACACGTCCTTAATTAAAGCAGCTGGCCACAATATAGTGCATGCTATGTTAGAGAACATTTAACTTCAGAGCTTTAGCTCTGATGATAACATGCAAAAGCCCACTGTAAACTGGGTCTGTTTTAACAGACCAGATAACAATAACATAACACAAGTAATTGCTCACACAAAATTAAATGGAGTAACGCCTTCCATTCTTAGTAGAATATAAATTACTCTTGAAACAGCTTGACATAAGAGACATTTTGTAAGTTGAGGGCACTTACATATGTGAAAATTGACATAAAATCCTACAGCTGCCTATCATTTCAGAGAATTTCACAAAAAAGAAAGGTGCATGACAATTCAGTATTACTCCTTTGTGACATGTCAAATTAACTTGGGGTATCATTGTTACTTAATAAAGGAGAACAAATGAAGCAGTAAAAAGGCTCTGGGTAGGCTACAGAAAAACGTTAGATTAAGACTCAATTAGATATTCGTTCTAAAATCCTTGTTTCCCAGACTAACTGAGAACAAAGTGACATACAAATTGTTTCTTATTTACAGAATGGAGCACAAGGTCATGTGCAGGGAAAGTTCACCCTGTAACTAGAATGAAGTTTGACTCTTTTTTTTTTGCCAAAACTTGAAACATGAAGATTTAGAAGGAAAAGAAACATGAAAGATTTATTACTTCCGTTTTCTACACTAACAATACAACATTCATTGTGATTTACACATGCTATGTTTTCTATATTCAAAGTCAACCCATTATTTCAGAGTATAAAACCCAAGAGAACTAGAAAAAAACCACTCTGGGTAGCCAAATGTTTCATGGATCATTGATGAGCCTGAGAGCTTGCATTTTCAATAAATTGTAAAATAAATTTCAAAAGCTTCCTTTTCAGTCATAGGAAGCTGTGCCAGGGGAGGTTTAGGTTAGATATTGGGAAAAGGTTTTTCACCCAGAGGAGGGTTGGGCACTAGAATAGGCTCCCCAGGGGAGTTGTCATAGCACCCAGGCTGACAGAGCTCAAGTGTTTGGACAATACTCTCAGGCACATGGTGGGATTGTTGGGGTTGTTTTGTGCAGGGCCAGGAGTTGAACTCAATGATCCTGATGGGCCCCTTCCAACTCAGGATATTCTGTGATTATAGGGCAGGGTGCTCCTGTGTTAATCAACATACAAAGTAGTCCTTTTCACAAAGGGTCTGTAATCTCTGTCGGGTGGATCCTGACAACTGTAGTCAAAGGAGCTCATCATGAATAGTCAGTAATCGTCTAACAGATTAAGAACATTCACATGCAAAAGACAGTGACTTGGCAAAATAACAGATATTCAGAAATCACACCCTAGGTTAAACTATAATGAAAAGGAGTAAAAACATATCACATATAAGACCAACTCAATTAGGAAGAGTTAAAACTAAAATAAAAACCAGCCTCCTTCAAAGCATGGAGGCTCAGACTTCCTAAGAAGAAGACACTGATTATGTATTCACCTGAGCAGCTTCTGGAAAAAGAAATAGAAGCTAATATTACTACAGAGCCAACAATATTTTATGTTACCAAAATTAACTTTGATATGAAGTAGTTAAGATTCAATTTTCTAGTTGCAATGATCCAATAGAAAAATATAAATATTTTATACATCAAGATCTCACTGACAAAGCCACTGGGAATAAAAGATCAAACACCGTAATGCATAAAGTAAATAACTTCCAATAATCATGATTCTCATTCATTATCCCTAATACAGTTTTTTGCTGTCTTTCAGTATTTCAAACTGAACAACTGGGAAGCATTTTCAATGGCTGAGTTAAGTACAAGTTACGCTTGGCTACAGAACTAACTCTTAAGATACAACTCTTACCTATCAATTCAGTGGTTTTTAGGTACATACAAAAGAATTTTTCACTAGAAAACAACAACAGAAATTCAGAAGGTTAAGAAGAAAGATTACTACTAAAGTTGTCCTTTTTTGAAGCACACTCTATGTTCTACTAAAACTAAAGGACTTTGTATCAGCTTCAGTTTGACATATTTAACTGGAACAAATTCCCCTTTAAGTTCCCTTAGTGATCATTAAGAAAGTTTCCAGGTGATTCTGAACACACTAAAACACCTTAATATTACTTCTCAACTTGAAGGTCAGTAAGAAACTTCAAAATGTCTGAATAAAGTTTAAATCCAAAAAATGCAGAACTGCTTATATATACATTAATAGAGATGCAAACACTCATCAAGAAAGACTATACTGCAATCAGTAAAACAGCAATCCTTCAAGCTAACAGAGTATTAACACTATTGGGTTTATTTTGTTAAAAAGGAGGCTGTGGGTATCATTAAGGTATGACTTCACATTGTCCAGTCTCAGACCCAGCAGCATTCCCATGAAATGGCAAGCCGGAATTCCAGAGCTGGAATGATCTATGTATAAATAGATAAAATCTAGAAGTTTAAAACCGAACTGGCCATGGACAACTGCTCTTTAGAAACAGATTCTTCCTTCCCATCATTTTGTGACTCCCCTACACAGGCATTTTTCCTCACTTTTAACCCAATGAAGGCAGAAGTGGAGAAGAGCAGATTACAGTCCCTTTCAAATAAACCAATACAAGTCTTCTCATGGAGAATAAACAAATAAATGCAAGCATAGGATTAAACAAAAACACCCAAACATTCCCATCAAATGCTCACTTTGGTGAGTGAATGTCAGTGCATTCCCACCCCTGGATACCACCATTGTTCTTACTTTAGCTTCCTGCAACAATAGGGATGAGTTAACTTACAGAAACTTGTGACACCTCCTGAGCTAACAGGCAAAGACTGGCAGGCAGATGGTGGTGGCAGGAGGGAAAAAAGAACTCGCTCTGGAGGGGACAGAACACCTACCCATCAGCAGTTCCCCAGCTTCCTGGGGCCAAGCTGGTGACTTCTCAGAACATCCACCCCCATCCCAACCACTTATCCCCTGCCTGACCTTCACACAGCTTTCCAAGCACAAAAACCTCACACATAGTCAAAATGGTTCCTTAAAAAATATACAGTACTGCTCCACTTGTTTTGACAGAAGACCTGGATAGAGGGCTGATAGCTGTAGTCTACTCGGCTCTCAGCTTTCAGTGCTGTTGACAAACCACATGGCCAGCTCTAAAGAGCTTCAAGAGAAGTAAACTTTAAAAACCCCAAACAATAAAAAAACCCAAACAATTACAACCCTGAAGAAGTCACAGCCAAAAAATGTTATCAAAAGCATGAAGTGACAGAATTTGGAATGAACAGAAGTTTGCAAAAAAAACCCCAAACCGCCAAATACACCTGCGTGAGAAAGTTCTTAGGTTCCTGCTGCTACTCATCCCATCACAAACATATTAAAATATCTTGCTTTTCCAGTTGCAAAGAGAATCTAGTATTTACATGGATTCATCAAAACCCAAGTTCCTAGATGGTTAATGGATGCTTAGCTCTTACAAATTCTGCATACCCATTCTCAACTTATATTTTCCATTGCAGAAGTTTTCTGCAAGAAACTAAACTCCCACATTTCAACACAAAATGCCTCCTGCTATACAGCCATTCTTAGCATCAACCACAAGTGCAAGCTTTCATGTAAAAGAGAAGATGTGGTGATGCGAGGTTTTTTATCGTATTTTTATATGTTCTCTGTACCCCAATGGTTCATCCCTACCTTCCCCACTCCTACTCCCACTTGGTTTGCCCCAGACCCAAGCCACTCCCCCGGTGCTCCCTCTATGGTTGTTCTCCTCCCCTTGTTCTAGCTCTTTCCCTATCAATCACCCAAACCCCGCCTGGCTTTCCCAAAAGTTCTGTGCCTGTCACCAAAGCCCACCCTGATTACCCTTATATGGTCCCCGTCAATCCCCCGAGATCCTGCCCCTTTGGATACCTCCCCTCCTGCAAATCCCCTAAACCTCGACGTCCCATTGGAGCATGTGATCCCTTTCCCTCTACCCCTCGATACCACTGGTTTATGTGAATGTCTATCCGTGTACATATCCCTCCCCTAGAGACTTCTATTGGTCCCCAGTTAAGCCATCCCCGCTGTAACACCTCCCTTTATAAGATGTTTACCGGAGCTGCTCGAGGCTTGTTCTCTGACAAGACCATTGCATAAAGTTGGATTGTCTCCTGTGGCAAGCCTCCTTGCTACTTTTTATCCTCTCCCTCGTCAGGACTGCTGACAGCTATTGTGCCTGGAGCTTCAGCTCCCCTGGGTAGAGCTGAACTCCAGAGGAGCAGCTTCAAAGCCAAGAGCCTCCAGCTGCTCCCCACTCCTGCTGCATACCGCTAGCCTGGACAGTGGTCAGTAGCGGTCACTGTGACAAGAAAGGAACCTAAAGGGAATTTCTGATTGCATGACAAAGATGCCTGTGTTTGTGGGTAAAGGAGACTGGAAGTGTTGAAGCATGCTTGACCTTCAAATACCAGCATGTTCAACTTGCAAAGATTTTGGATGTTTACACAAGCATGAAGAATTCTTTCCACACAGACACACTGAGCACCACAATCTATCCAGAGGGAAGGCAGCTGGTGTCATCCCATCACAGCCCTGCAGCCCTTGAATCCCAGCTTGTCATTTCACAGGTACACTGCTGAGTCTGCGTCTGCCCAGTGTGAGGTCATTCCTCTGCTTCATCCTGATGTTGTCAGTGACAAAGTCTGATGAATGAACGTGCCAGAACAAAGTGACTTCCAGTACTTGGAGCACAGCCCCGTAATGCTGCCATGCCTCCCCTTGCCAGTATGGACAATTTATCCTTTGAGAGCAGATAAACATTGAGGCACTGCACTGTCACATCCCAAGTACCAGCTTTATCTTTGTCTCAAGGGCAATGTGCCCTAAATGAGAAATCCTTGACTGAAAAAAAAAAAAAAAAACCAACCAAGCTCTTTCCTACACTTGCTGAAAATCAAGGTTACACATGAGCTCTCTGACACAAATCTTCCTCAAAACCCAGGCTATCCCCTAAAAATAAGAATGTAAGAGCATATTTATAAACAAATGTCTAAAGTCTCTCAATGAAAGACAAAATACCTTTCACAGAAAGCCTCTTTAAAAATCATTAAACACACAGTTTTGCCTGCCTAAATTAACCAGACAAATACGGACATTATGTCATATCAACACTGTGACAACAAAAAACCTACTACGTATACTGCTGGTTATAGTACAATATTTTTTTAATTATTTTTATATTTTATATTTAAATATTATATTTGTATTTTTAATTTTTTTATATGGTTAACAAATTACTAACCATTTTACTGTGCTCCTTAAAAGCACATATTTCCTGAAAAGTACTTCTGATGTTTTGATGAAAGTATTGTGTCATAAAAAAAATACAAGATCTAGAAACCACTTAAGAAATTCAAAGTGATTGAACTTAAATGTAATGTCACCTCTAAATTACATGGGTAATATTAATTTAAAGTACTGTTGAAAACCATAAAAAACCCAACACATAATACCCAACTCAAGTGCACAATAACAGTGTTCGTCCAGCAGCTGTGGATACCCTGGAAGTGTTGCCAATTTGTGTTTCATGCAGTGGGAGGTGGTTCAGCTATTCTCAGACTCAAGGGGACTCTAGAAGCACTACCAGACATACACAGTGATAAAAACAATGAACTGTGCTCAGTGTTCCCAAGGAATTCACCTATCTGCTTCTGCACAAAGCAACAGTTCAGTGAGAACACTGCCTTGCTCGTGATTGCCCATGTATGTGGGACAGAGGACAGTGCAGGCTCAGACAAGGAATGGTTATTTTAAAAACGTCACAGGCCCAATCCACTATTCCACTGCATTTCCAAGACTTTGGAAATAGCATATTTCAATACCATTACTTATAACCAAGATTCTCCTTTCCACAGTGCCCATCACTGTGGCTTTTTTCTCCTTTGGATTTCAGAGCTTTGAAGCATTATTATTCCAAGTTTCCCTGATTTGCTCAGTTTTAATGTTGGACTTAATGCTCAGGAAGAACCACAATGCCACTTAAAAAAGAAATCCATAGTGCTCTTCCATCCTGCCTACAAGATAATGGACTTGAAATAAAGACTAAGGAAATCTTCAACCAATGTTAAAAGCCACAAATGGGATAGAAATCATGGAGAAGAAAAAACATCTTAAGGTGAGGATTTTGTTTGAGGTTTGTTTTAAAAAATAATTAAATGCAACTGTAAGGAAACATGGAATCACATTTTTCACTGAAAAGGGAAAATTAAAGACCATTTAAAACATTCATCAGAAGCCACCAAAGGGGAAATGAATGACCATGTTTGTTATACAACACAACATCATCTTACCTAAGCTTTAAGTAGAGTATCTCTAAGCAGTGAGGTCATCTGACAAACAGAGCATCAGAATCTTCCTTCAACACAAATAAAGCAACATCACAGACAACATTCAGTCTTTGTTTATAACAGTCTATTTAGAACACTTTAATAAACTAAATTTTACTGTAGTTTGTTGAAAAATAAAATAGAAACTAATTTGAGTAATTACAGCTTTCTTTACATTTGATGAATTGCTGACACACACACAAACACCTTAACGCTCAGAACCCAGAGCGGTTTTTTGCTGTGACAGAAGGATATTTTTCTTTCGTCTTAAATTCTTGTTGTGGTTTAAGCTGGCAGGCAGCTAAACACCGTATTACTGTTTGCTCACCATTCCCTGTACTGTACCCCTCCCCATGGAACGGGGGAGAGTGTTGCAGTGATTGAGGCCACCGTG
This sequence comes from Corvus kubaryi, assembly GCF_017639235.1. Lineage (NCBI taxonomy): Eukaryota > Metazoa > Chordata > Aves > Passeriformes > Corvidae > Corvus > Corvus kubaryi. The sequence goes on from NW_024581032.1 coordinate 396,952, forward strand.
GGAGTGACCAAGGAGCTACAGAACCCCAAAACAGTGGAGGTCTGCTGGTGGCAGGCTCAGAGGTCTAAGACCACTCCACTTTACCCCTTTTAAGTCCATGTTCTAGATAGTTCTTGTGACCGATAGGTAAAGCTTTGTAAAGGGAAGGCCTGGTAAAATCACAACTCCAGCCTGTTACTTAGCCTAAGTAGAAGAGACTGTGGGAGAATGACTCAGCTAGAATAGAGGAAGTGAGGCTTGCTGCGTGAATGCCTTGTGCCCGCACCGTGGTGTATGGTGGTTGGTTGAATTTGGTTTGTTGTGCCTTAAAACTATGTAAACTAACAACCGACTAACGGCATAAAAAGTGTGGGTTTTTTGTAAATAGAAGTCCTCCTCTGCACCTGCCTGGGGACTCCTCGCTGCTCCCGAGCGTTACAAGTTCTCCTTTCCTTAATACCCCACTTGTTGGGGTCCCTCCCCCTGCCATGGAGCCCTGGGAGAGGGGCCCTAGGGGGGAGACACGGGGTTTCCCTGCCCCTGCTCAGCTTCATTCCCCATTGGTTGGTTTGGGTTCCCTGGTGTGGCCAAGGACCCTCGGGTCCCGTGACTGGGGAGTTCCTGAGCTGAGCCCCGGCCATGCGGCTGGAGAAATAAACATCTCTGAAACATCTACCACGAATCTGTCCATATATACTTCCTTTCCCCGGGACTCCTGGTTTGAAATATGCTTGTTGCAGTAATCCCTGGTGCAACAAACTGGTGGAGGAATGCAAGCAAGATACCGATCCCTGAGGAAGATTCGTGAGTAAAATAACCACTCTAGACTTCTCTCTTCTCATCTTGGTTTGGATATTCTCTCTGGACTATGGAAGAATCGTGGGAAATGGGGCTCTCTGAGCCACAGAAAGAAATGTACCTAGAAGTTAAAGGAATCCTTGAACAACGAAACAAAAAAGTTATGGAACCGGGAGATCTAGAACTTTTTTTTAACTGGCTTTTCAAAAATTTCTCCTATATTTCTCGAGACTTACTTTTTGATATTGAACCTCCTGGATCTTGTCAGGGGTGTTTTTGGGACAAGATCTTGTGGGAAATGAAAGATCAAACAGAACATGTATTAGTTTGTATTAGATTGAACCCTTGCGTGGATCCATGGTAGTCAGTGAAGCTATTCAGGATCATTTATATGGTCCTATTACCCCTAAAGAAAAGGATGGCCATAGTCCCGCGGCCGAGGCCGCGTGGCCGCCATCCCTGTGGCACACGCCGGCGGAGGTGCCTGCGCTGGATGCACCCGGCCCCCTCGGGAGCCCGTGCCTTATTGCAGACCCCATCCCTGTCTCGGGGTCCCCGGCCACGCGACCGCGAGTGAGAGAGCGATGCCGCAGGCGCCGCGGGTGCCGTGGGCCACGAGCAGCCAGGAACCGGGCATCGGCGTGGCAGGCCGCTCTGAGCGACTGGCTCGGAGAGCCCTGTGGAGGGAGAAGCGGCGGTTTCCACAGCGACACGAGAAGCCGCACAGCGCAGCGCCGAGCCGGAACGGGGCCACACCCAAAGCAGCGTGGAGTTGGCGGAGCGGAACCGCTTGCAGGGCACGGAGCCAGCGGCGATGGCAACGCGGGGCTGTGCAGAGCCAGGACACGCACTGGAGCAGCGCCGCTCGGAGGGCGCAGAGCTGCCGCAACGCGGGGGCCCGGCTGAGACGTCGGAGTCGGCAGCCACGCAGGACCGGCAGCCACGACGAACACGCAAGCACGTGATAGGAGGAGTTATAGCAATGAAAGTCACAGGAACTGTGAAATGGTACAATGTAAAAAACAACTATGGATTTATAACACGAGATGATACAGGGGAAGAGCTATTCATCCATAGAACTGCCATTAAAAGGAATAACCCTAAAAATTACCTGCAAAGTGTAGGAGATGGAGAAGTTGTACAATTTGATATAGTGCAAGGAAAGAAGGGTTTACAAGCAGCAAATGTTACTGGGCCTGGGGGTATTCCAGTCAAAGGCAGCCGTTATGCACAAAATTATAAACAATATCCATCCCAGAAATTTCCCTACCCACAGCCTACTTCCCCCTTTTACCCTATACCCAATATGAACCCCTTCCTAAGTTTACCCTATCCCCAGTTTATTCCTAATCCGTTTTTCACCCCATGGCTTCTCTATACAATTCCATTTCCCTACAATTCCTCTCCGATGCCGAAGGGGGGATGAAAAGGGGGAGGGAAGAAATTAAACCCTCTCCTGCCTTAGTTTCCCCACAAAACATGCCCAGAGAGTTCTGTCTCCCTTGTGTCAGCCCTAAGATGTTCCACAGAATCTGTTTGGACATTTAAAGACTCAGGAGGGTGGCTTGTTTTGTCTTGAAACTGTTCTTGTTATGTTTATCCAGTTGTTTTCATTCTCCTTCTATTAAAATAAAACGGGTGAGATGTTGGGGTCCCTCCCCCTGCCATGGAGCCCTGGGAGAGGGGCCCTAGGGGGGAGACACGGGGTTTTCCTGCCCCTGCTCAGCTTCATTCCCCATTGGTTGGTTTGGGTTCCCCGGTGTGGCCAAGGACCCTTGGATCCCGTGACTGGGGAGCTCCTGAGCTGAGCCCCGGCCATGCGGCTGGAGAAATAAACATCTCTGAAACATCTACCACGAATCTGTCCATATATACTTAGTTTCCACGGGACTTCTGGTTTGAAATATGCTTGTTGCAGTAATCCCCACTGCAACACCCACTGGTTCCTGGTCCCCTTGTTCCACCCCTCGCCTTCCCCACTGGTCACTGTCCTGTCACCCCATGTCCCCTCCACCCCTCGGCCCCCAGATGATTGGTCCCTGATGTTCTGCCGGCCCCTGGTGCCACCCTGGCTAAAACCCTGGACCCCTCCATGTTCTTGGTTCTTTGTCCCTGGATCCTTCTGAGGGTGGACCTAAATAAACCCCTTGGAACTCCATACAAAGGACCCCTCCCACCTCTTTGCCTCCGGCGACGCTGCAGAAGCTATCCAGCTTTGTGTGTGTGAGTGGCTGCACTCATCACTGGTGAATACACTCACTGGTGTATTCACCAACTCCAGTGTGTCAGAATGTGTCCTAGTGTGTTTGTATGGCACCCCCCAAGCTGCTCCGAGGCATGCTTTTGGGACACACGCAGCACTCTTTCCATCACCCCCACTTGCACTGTGTCAAGAGAGAATTGGGGAAAAAAAAGTAAGACAGAGATAAAGACAGCCTAACAGGACAGAAATGAAAGTGAGGAGAAATACTACTACTACTATTAAGAATAAAAAATTATTAGTAGTATTATATTGTACTACAAAACAAGCTTGCACTGACCACCCATTGACCGATGCCCAGGCAGCTCCCAAGCAGAGTCTGTGGCCAGCTTTCCTCCTGGTTTATATATTGAGTATGCCATGATATGGCATGGAATATCCCTTTGGTCACTAGGGTCAGCTGTCCTTACTGCTTCTTCCCAGTTCCTCACTGGTGGGGTGAGAAGCCGAAACTCCTTGACTGACTGCAAGTACTGCTCAGGAACAACTAAACCATCAGTGTGTTACCATTATTCTCACCCTAAATCCCAAACACATCACTGTGCTAGCTAATTCTGTCCCAGCTGAAACTAGAACAGGGCTCCTTTGCCATCTTGCTGGAACAGATCAATTTTATCACTTCCAGGAAGGACCACAGAGTCCTTATCTGATTGCTCAAGTGAGGTGTGAAATGAGATGACAATAGGTGCATGGCAGAGCTGATGAAGGGCTGGGAAGCGGACAGAAACAAAACTGGCTTGGGTAGCAGATGCTGACAGGAAGAAGAGAACGTGCTGAGAGGAAAAGGCAGATGTCAAGATAGGAAGAGGATTACTCAGAAGGAAAGGAGAGGTGAAGAAGCATCACTGCCTGCGAGACTTTAGTGGAATGGTGATGGACAAGACAGTAGCATCTGGTGAGGCAAAGAAGAGAGCAAGGCTGGAAAATCTGGAGCAAGGGGCTCTGTAAGAAGAGCCAGAGAGGGGCAGCACCCTCAGAGATTCAGAAGGGCAGGAGAGAAGCAGGTTAGAAGGAGTAACTAGTCTGATGGCAAGCACTCTTTGATATGGCAGAGGAAACCACATAAGCATGACAATGTCTATCTCAGTCCACAAAACATTTTAGCTCAAGTGGTCAAAAGCAGATCAACACTGCATCACAAAAGGGCATAAAGGTGTACGCGGAAGAGCATGCAGCACTACTTCCCCAAGACTGTTTCACCACAACTTCAACAGACACAAGACTAGGGTCCCTAACACCTGATGAGTTATCTTGTAGTGAACTGTTGGGTTTTGAAACTTTGTAGCCACTCAGCATCCAAAAGACACTGTGGGAGATGGATGAGGAGCTCACATGTACATTGTGCAACAAAATTTTTAACTACTCAATTACTTCTGTTTGCTTGAAACCTAAAGCCAGCAAGTTTTATTTGATAATCTGAGGTCTCCTCATGAAATACAGGGTGATTGACCATTCCTCATCCATTCTCGCCAAGCTACTCATGACTTCGCAAAGTGCTGTCAGATCCTTCAGTCGTTTTCCTTTCTGCGCTGGAAAGATCCGTATAATTTCTTTTATGGGAGCCATGTCATACTTCAAGCACTCCCCATCACTCTTAACTCTTCAGTTTCCACTCTGCACTTCTTAGGAAAACCAGAACTGCACACAGTGCTCACAAATACAAGAAAATCCATAGCTGACACAGTGGTGCAGTTATGTTCTGTCTTCTTCCCCATTCCTTTCCTAATAATCCCTAAGACTGTTGGATTTTGGCACAATGAACATATATTTTCACAGAACTATTAATCCCCAAGGTCTCAATCCTGAGAAGTCTGAAGCTACTCACAGTCTCACCATATACACTAAGATAAGATTACTACATTTTGGGCTTCTCCTATGAACACTGACTTTACTACATTAATTTTTGCTTCCATTTTACATCCAGTCACTCAGTATCAAAGATCCCGCTGAAATTCCTCATAATTTGCCTTTATTAACTCTACCTTGAATAACTTAGTATCTTCATCAAATGGGTCACCTCACAATTAACCCTCTTTTACAAATCACACATTCTTTGAACATCACTGGCACAGGAACTGATCCCTTGAGATTTTGCTGGTAAGCTTTCTGTAGTTTGAGGATGGACCATTAATTCCTGCCTTTTCTTATCTTTATTTAGCCACATAAGAGTTTTCTCTTCTATCCCATGGTAGATGAAATTCTTTAATAGCTTTTGGTAGTGGACCTTGGTAAATATCTTTTGAAAAATCAAAGGAGGCACACTATCCACTTGTCTACCTACTCTTTAAAAAAAAATCGTCTTGCTCACTATCATCCTCACTGACAAGTCCAGTATTCCTGGATGTTCAGCCCATCAAAAAAAGCATCCCATCTCCCAGACAGACTTACTGAACTGTATTTCTGGAATATTCCCTAGCACGTTTTAGAAATACCCAGTGAGTCCCGTCACTGACTCTCCCTCTGCAGTTAACTGCATCAAATCTGCTGGCAACATTCAGTTCTACTCCAAGAATGTATTTAGCATGAGAATTTACAGCTACTTTCAGTTAGGTGAGAAATTTTTTGAAAAATGCTACCTATGCAGATCAATTTCATGACCACATAGTAAGATGGATGCTTCCTTCTTCCTCTCTGTGTCTTTCCTTCCTAAGATGTTAAAACAAACAACACACTTTAATTAGCGGGATTCTCCAACTGCAAAATTAAGTTCTTTAAGTTGAAGGAAAACGCCAAAAAAAAAGAGGATGAATCAGCTCTGTGGCACTACAAAAATATTCAGATGAAAACTTCCTGGTCTGTCTGTTCCAAAAACGAGATGCGTACAATGAACAAGACATGAAACTTATGCAGCAGGTTCATGCATTACTCACAGGTTGTGTGTGTGTGAATATACCCATCTATCAAAACCAAAGGTGCAGCTATGCATCATAAAGACTTCTTGGGAAAATAGATACACATCAAGACTGTTTCAAGCGTTTTCCAATTTGAAGCCCAACTACCAATAGATACTTAGGGTTTGAAGCTTCTCTCCAGCTTTCAACTACAAATTAAGGATGACACCCCTCTCCCTTAAGACCCTTATGAAAAGAAACCTATGATCTCCAAAGTGTTTGGGTAAGAGTAGAGAAACTTCTGAGAGGAAAATTCGTTTTGTCTTCTTTGTTCTATGGAGTGGTGAACAGTAACTTGGGTGTGGGAGAGGCTGGACCAGGAAACAGAATAGCTCATTCAAGCACCCACAGTAGAACAAGGCAGGCAGACAGAGCAGCCCCACAATCATAGCCTCCCTGGAACCCTCTGAACAGGAAGGGTCAAACTATGATCAGAGAAGCACCTTTTTCAATTTTTGAGCTATTTTTAACCTTACTAATAGTCTTTTAGCACTACTTTTTGAGGTTAACTCTTTTTATAGAAAGCATTGCAGAAAAAGCAGGAACACATGCTTTTAATCCCTGATAGCTCAGCCTGGGCAGAGTTACAAGTGACCGAAAACTTAGTCCAGCTAGCTTTGGTCATTCAAGCAGGAAAACTGATTTTTCTTCTTAAGCTCATTAACATAAAAACATTTAATACAATGTATATTGCTGTCTTTAGCAGATAGCTATGAAGAAGACTCGTATACTAGTGACCACTCCCTGTGAGCTGTTCCTGAAGTGTGTGCACTACTTGTGGTTTCCTTTGTCCATTGTAAAGAGACAAACATATCGTTTCCAATGCTTACCTATAAGAAATTATTTTACTGCTTTAGGAGTAGATCTGCAGAGCTGTGATGTTCAAGATCTCAAAAAGTTTTTGTGTTGTGACCTGTTCTTATTAAAACCTTACTACAACCACCAAACAAGTAAAACACATGTACATCCCAAGAATGCACAGAAATACACAAGTTCAGAATTCTTTCTTCTTCTCGTCTTAATAACAATAATTAGATGTTTTACATTTGCTCTTAGTCACACATGAAGATACATTCTGGTCATTAGCAGAATGTTAATTTTGCTTTATCTCTGCACTTCAGGGTTTCTACAACTTCAGCTAGGATGTGGCTAACCCACCAGTTGAACCGATGTTTGGCTCAAGTGAAAAGGTGGAAGCCTTCAGAAACAGAGTTGTGACTGCCTGAGGAAGTTTTTGTGCTGCTGGTGGGTGATCTCATTCAGGATTTCTCTGCCCACTCTCTACCTCTTTGTCCAGCTGATGGGATTTTGTTCCCTGAAATATGCCAAAGGCCATTTTAAATGGTCTATACAGTCCTGCTTTGAGACGAAAATATTTGAAAAGACACAGTTATAAACCATGAGGCAATAGAGCTTCTTAGAATTTTAATAAACCAATACATTCGTTAATGTGTATACAAATGATCAGTAACTCAACTAATACTTAACAGCCACTTTTTTCTCTATTGCCAAAGCTGAACATAAAATCCAGGCCAGAAGACTTCAGGTATTATGGCAAACCATTTCTATTCACTGATGCATATCACGGCATGCTCTTAATTGCACCACTGCAGAGAAGCACATTTAAGACCACACATTAGGTACTGAGGCCTGAAAAGCTTGAGGCGACAAGCTCAGCCATGAGGATGCAGGACCCAGAGAAAGCTCTGACTGCCAGCACAACACTGAAGAGCTGTTGACATACGGCCAGCAGGGTTGGACCTGGGCAGGGACCTGGCTAGGGGGCATCTGGAAGGCCTTGCTGCAGTGGGAGGAAACCAGTGTGCTAGGACACCTCATTATCCCTGCAGAGCTTGCAGTTTCACAAAAAAAAGGGCCTGGTTTTCTCATCCACTGCCAGCACTCTACCAAATATACTACTAATAGATAGGAATTCTGTCTGTGAGACAGCAAAGACACATGAAATATTTACAACTTTCATTACACCTAGGATTTCTCTATCTGTGGCCTCCCCACTAAGCAATTCAGATTGTCGGTATTTCTGGAGATCCTCTCCTTCCTGTCAGCAAGTGTTGTCAGAAAAACTAGACATATTGTAGTTATGTAGGCTGAAACTAAGAGACTTCTTTTATTTATGGAACACTGTGGTGTGAGGCTTGTCTGCATCACTCACACGGCTGAGTGGAGACTGAGGCAAGCTGGAGCCAAAAAGCTAAACTAACAGGGACAGGAAAACTCCAGGACAATTATTTAATGTCATTCTGTTAATTAGGCACTGCATGGAAAAGTCAGGGGAAAGTGTTTCCAATTACCCAGAAGAGAAGCTCCACCACTGCAATGTGAGTTTAGAGGAGGTAAAACCAGCAAGTTTTGCCATGAAGCAGAAATATACAGGCACTTCACATTCTTGTGAGAAAAAAATCCATTAAAACTGCAAGTAATTTTAGAAGAACTACTAGTAGAACTGCCAGTTACATGTACCTCTATTTAAATAACCAAGGCATAATCTTAGGTGTTTTCTTTGATATAATTGGCTAGGCATGCATATCAAAACTTGAGTGTGTCTTTTCTTCAGACATCATATTGGAAGTTAGGATCTTTCCTTTTTTTTTTTCTTTCAGGGAATTTTGTCCCATTTATTGCCTAAGAGACTGTAACAACCAGTACTTAAGAGACAAATGATGTGGCTGGGAAGGGGAGGAGGGGGAAGGGTGCAGCTGGCCACTCTCTTAGCTGGCAGGGGAGGAGGGGGCAGTTTTTCTCTTGAGAAGGGCAGAGATACCACAAGATTTTGGCTGGGGGGGTCACAAGCTGGGCTCAGCTCCTCGCTCTCTCTTGCTCTTGGGATCAGAGGGGAAGAGTCGAGTTGCCCCACCGTTTTCTGCTGCTGCCTTGGGCTTTTTTGCTACACTCTAATCTAGCGCCCAGTGCCCACCAGGACACCCCATGGCTCCTGCTAGGTCTGCAGAGTTTCTGCTACATTTTGTTTGTCACCCGGGGTGTGCCCCCCCGCTGTTCCAGCTACCGCTCCAAGGTTCCTGCTACAGCCCATTTCACCATCCGGAGGGGCACCAGGATCAGCTGCCCCTGTAGGTTTGCACAGGAAGCCCCTTTTCCATCTCCCTCGCTGGCTGAGTCGCCATTACCACATGGATGGACTGCTGATCTTGCGCCACAGCGCCCCCTGCAGGTGCGGGGGAACCATCGCACCCACTCTGCCTGGCCAGGAGCCAACAGCGCCCCTGCCGGCTGTGAGCGGAACTGCACCAAAGGGGAAAGGGCCCAACAGCCGAGAGAGGCTGTGGTTGGGTCTCTAGTTTTTGTTTGTTGTTGCTGCCGTTGTTGTTGTTTGTTTGCCTTGTTATCCATATACATACTTGTAAAGAACTGTTATTCCTTTTCCCGTATCTTTGCCTGAAAGCCCTGTAATTTCAAAGTTATAATAATTTGGAGGGAAGGGGGTCATATTTTCTATTCCAAGGGAGATTCCCACCTTCCTTGGCAGACACCTGTCCTTGAAACCCAGACACATCAACAAGTGGATAACTTCACAAACTGCTACAGTAATAAAGCATGACAAGTTAATAAATATTCTTAAAGATGTTTTTGTTAAAACCAGAAACAGAAGCCAGTTTTTCACTACATAACTACACAGCAAAATATACTTTTCATATAACCTAATCCACTTGTTTATGGACAAATGACTGCAAGTAATCACATTTTGATTGACAGAGGCTATGTACATAATGAGATTCCAACACACCTGGATCCTTCCAACATTGTGAATGCAGTGCTTAGCAGCATACGTTAACAGTGTAATGAGGCAGAGCCACTCCTGAACATGCACTTCACACAGCACGGTTAATCTGTAATTCCCCATTTGCCATACCTTGCCATATTCTGTCTGCCATGCCCACATAATGATCCACAAACACGCACATAACTGAGCTTCTCCTCTCTATCCAGGGTTTGACATATGTATTTCACCAACAGAAAATAATGTCATCTATTCAGAAGAGCATAGCCATACATTTATCTGAGGTATACAAAGAATCACATCACTGGAACAAGGATGTCTGCTCCCACAACCAGAAAGGAACATGGAGTGAGTGAATTACTCCACTTCATTGCCCAGACTGCATAAATTCACCAGCTGCTTTTCCTCAGGCAAGCAGTGAAGAGAGGAAAAAACGCAGACTAGAACTGCTCATTGCCCACACTGCCCCAACAGTGGCAGAAATCCTGCCCTCCTGCTGCTGCCACCGGCAGAGCTCCCACCAATACTTACACAGCCAGGTTGGTGGCCATGGTATTTTCCCAAAAACAGTTTCTGTAAAGCAGGAATCATTGGTTTCTTGGCACTGTCTGGTGTAGCCCTGCAAGCTGTGCCCCACAGCAAATGGTGCAGCTGTGAGGACGGCACAAACACCTGAGACCAGGAAAAGGGAGTTCGGCAGATCTTCGCTCTTCCACTAGTACATCTCACAGCTCCTCATCTTTGCTGTGTACCCAAACACATTTGTTGCTCTATGTCAATCACCACACTCCCCACTCAAACAACGTAGTTTAACTCTTAAGATTTAAATTAAATTAGAACATTTTTAGGGAATATTTCTGTGGTCAATGCAAAGACACATGACTGACCCAAATGAGGGGCTTTCATTTTGCCTTGTTTAAATTACTGTTTTTATGCTTTAGTTGCATTCTCTTAAGAAAATATGAAGTTGTGTAATTTAGTAAATCTGATGGATGTTACTAAAGTATACTGCTACAAATAACTGCTGTAACTACTGCCCTGCACAAGTCTCATAGAGAAAAAACTGCTGGAGCAGGCAAAGGCTGTAGTGAAATGGGCTCTACACGTTTGAAACACTTGGCTGAAGATTATGATGCAAACAGACTGTGAAGATGCTCTGGCCTGAAAGCAGCCAGATTTCTGTCACTCAGTGTTTCTCAACTGTGAAAAACAAATGTCAAGATAGAAGAAATTACTGAGATTACTCAAGATACTTCAAGTGATCCTCAGAGCAACGCAAAATTAAGACTCAACCCTGCAATCAGCTGCCCACTGACAAACTTTCTGTTGGTGTCTTAATTCTTACCAGATGGATTTAACAGTGGTCAAGGGCAAGGGTCTAGTTGCACTAAAATTACAGAAGAACGGTGTCATAGGTCAGCAAGCATAGTCCCGGAAGGGATGTCCTTGCTAAGGGGTGCTTACAGTTTCCTCTGGGAACTGACAGAACCTATCAGCTGGCCAGTTTGAATATGGACAATTCTCTAAGCCACTTAAAGTTGTGACCACCTCTGTGATCCACATTTAAGAATAGGCAAACTCCCCCTCCAAGCTCTCTCTCGTTTCCGGTGCTGGGACAGGTGGCTGCAGGCCCTGTGTGGGGGCCAGCGGGCCCGGCCAGGCCCTGCTTGGGCCAGGCCAGGCCGGGCCACGGCCATCCTGAAGCCATGGACCTGTTCCAGCCGTGGAACCCCCCCCACTGCCTTGCCGTGGGCAGCCAAAGCGGCTCGGCTCTCCCCCCTCTCCACTTCGATAAGAAAAATTCAACATTCCAGCTGTAGAGCTGCAAGGCCGAGGTGAGATTAACCCTTTTATTGCTGTGAAGAGCTGAAAACCTGAGGGAAGAGAGAGAGGAGATGCTTAAAGCTGAAATTCTGTTGTGAAGCTATGATATATCAGAGTATCCCGTTGTAATTCCATGAAGATATGGGAAGATATGGGGGGTGGAGTGTTCAACTCGTAAGCAAAAGCACCTGCGCTGAGATAGGCAGATGCTGACGCAGCTGTAATTTCATGAGAAGTTTGGACAGGGAGAGATGGACCAGATGAGGACTTTTGCTCCAAACGGGAAAGGAGAAACCTCAATTCCTAGAAATGCTCCCAGAGATAGTCCTAATGATGAAGATGATGAAGACCCTTTGCTCCCAGGGAAGGAGAAGGGCCTCTGTTTTTGTTTCTGAACGGCTCAACCTTAAAATTGTACCCCAAAAAACTTCCAGAGTGGACCCTCGAAAGCAGTTGCGGGAAAAGCTGGAAGTCGGGGAAAGGGACTCACATGCGAGCAGAGAGACTCCTCTTCCTAAATGGACTGAACAATATTTGGAAGTGGGCGGCTGTCTCGTTGTGATAATGTTTTCATAGCATGAGCAAGAAGAGACTTCTCTTTCTAAATGGACTGAACAAGGTTATTATGGCAGTGGTAAACAGACTGAACATCTTAAGGGTTGTCTTTTCACATTGTCAGTGGGAGAAGGGAGGAAGGTGGGGGGAGGAGGAGAGTTCTGAAGGTGGTATAATTTTTTTTTTCCTTCTTTTAGGTCTGTTAATAAACTTCTTTATATTCTTTCAAGTTTGGTGCCTGCTTCGCATTTCTCCTAATTCTTATCTCACAGAAGATAAACAGTAATGAGTATTTTGGGCCAAACCACTACACTAAATTGGTGTTTCCGCCCGGTTACAAACCCAACCTGCGACAAATGGGCACTGGCAATGCCCAGCTTCCGGCCATGTCCACTAACAGCTACCACACTAAGAACAGCTGAGGCACACACAGAGCTGACAGGCAAGAGGCAACTTTAAAAAAAAATACCTTTTAACACTGAAGAAGTACTAGAAGGGGAGAAAAAAAAGCTCTCTGGACTCCTTAGTTCTGTAAAAAAACATTATTAAGAAGAAGTATTCCAAGACAGACATAGTACACAACAAGCAGAGGGCTGTTTGACAGAGAAATTATATATTATGGCCACTGTCACCATTTCCCCTCTAGAGGAAGTAATTATGTGGCCACCTATCCCCCAGTAAGCCCTTGGGAGCATCAGTATCTAAGGTTTATTCTAGTCAGGGTCAAAAGATGTATGTCAGCATATGAGAAAGATAACAAACACAACAATGTGTCAGACACAACTACATAAGCCTCAATTACAAGGAAATCTGACAAAAAATAGCATATGAGGGGATTTTAAAATAAAAAATAAGAGCTAAGGGCTAATGGGAATGAAGTGCTTAAACATCTTTAAAATTTTTGCCTCCAAAGCCTACCTTGCTACCTAAGATAGAAACCATACAACTTGCAATGATTTTTCTTTCAAAACTGCAGCTCAGGGAAGACACCTTAAAAATCCAAGTTCAGTTTCTCACTCCTGCAAGGAACTGCATATAGTCCTGTCCATGAATTTATGAACTTCCTTCCACATGATTAGACTTCTTACTCCTTTACCAGAAGACTGTTGGAGCTCCTTATGCTTGCATATACTTCCTTATAATTTGCAGATTAAATTTATTCAGAGCCAATTTATATTCATTTGCTCTCGTGATGACATTGCCTTTTAGCTTAAATTAGGTTTTAAGATCTCCAGGACACTGACCAAATCTACATAAGAATAGAGAGTCCTAAGCCTAAGAGTGCCCTTTTCTTAATTCAGAGTTTTGCTTGTAGTGACAATAAAATAAATAATAAAAATTAGTTTTTATAGTTCCACTAGTCTGATGTACTTCTGCCATATCCACAATTAGTGCAAGTGCACTCACATGGAGTCTGATCTAATATATCATGATGCATTCTAGGTGAGACCGCCTCACCTCTAATAAGTTGCTTATCTGGCTTTACACATATATTAACACTACAAGCTGATGTTTCTATCCTGACTATGAAAAACTAAAGAAAACACAGCAACAAATGGGTAAAAGAGCATGTCCCTTTTAGCATTAAAGCTTGTGGTGGAACCAACCAACTCAAGTAGAAGTCTGGAAAAACACAAAAACCAGCAGGTTCCTTCCCACAGTAAGAATCCGTAATTCCTAGAAGCAGGTTCTTCTCCTTACCAAAAGTCTTTAATTTGGGTTCTCCTTGAAGATTCTTGCCTAGAATAAACTAGTCCTGCAGAGCCTCAGTAGCATCAACAATGACATACCGCAGCTTTAGAAAAACCTATTTTATATCTATATAAACAAACATCAGATCTAGAAATTTTACCAAACAAAAAAATTTCTCTGATACTTAGCACAGATTTTACACACCTGCTGTTTTGGCACCTTTGACCACACTGGTAGCATTTCTGTTAGTTCTTCAGTCCCAGCTTTGCTAAGGGCAGACTGCACCCTGTGTTTTACCTATTCTACACAATTGAACAAAAATTCTAGAAACATTGCATAGTTTTTAAAAATTTCTTTCATTATTTGTTTCATGGAATAACTGATCTGAGTTGGTTTCCATGCCTTTTAGCTGTCTTGGCTTACTAGAAAAGCAAGTTCCAACTCTGAACTCCAGCATTTATCACAATTCAAACAGCAGTGGTAAAGCAACATAAGTAACTCATGGAATATATCAAGAAAATGTTGTACCTAGAATGTCAATGAAAACAGCAAATTAATGATTCAATTTTCTAATGCAGACAAAAGTAAAGGTTAACAAAAAAATGAGGGCCCGAACGTCCCTTTTAATTGATTCAAACCACCAAGGATGCAGGAGAGAACAGCAAGCAACTGCTACAAAAATAAAATTGCAGGATGAAATGGGGGAATTCATAAACTATCTTTTGTTTTGTTTCAACAAATACAGATTCCCACTGTCTTTCACAGTAAGAGTCTAAGTACTAGATATTCAAAAATTAATGTGAAAAAGAAGAATTTATTTAGGGAAGAGCAGGAGTACTTTCTTTCTAGATAATGCACCTTCAAAGGACTGAACAATTGGACAAAACTCCTTTCAGAAAAGACAATAATACTGAGGTATAAAAGGTATTTATGTAGATTCTCTACCTTTTTCATGAAAAAATACAGCTGGAAAAAACAGACTAAAACTGAGTCACTCACCCAAACATCTGTAGGGAACCACAATATGCGGGTGACCATTGCATTGCTTCCATCCCCTCTTGCACCAGTTCTGTATTGTAACTGGCTGGTTGGCTTCAACAACGTTGGTGATTTGCAATTCAGGGTAGACCTAGCATTAAAAGTATAGGAAAAGACAAATGTTATCACAAGTATGTTCTCTGAGTCACCGTCACACGTTTGTAACAACACAATATTCATCTTCCCTCTCTTCTCCCTCTTCTGCTGTGTAAAATATTTATGTCATGGTATGACTATGTGCACGTACCTGGAAAGCTGGTGTGTCTGTTCATCAGTAAAACCATGTGGCTGCCAGTTCAGAAAAATTATGGTGGTAACAGCTGACTGTCAAAATTGTAACTTTGCCAGTTATATTTGACTAAGGTACAGATCAGCTAATCATGGTTAAATACCTTCTCCTCCATGTCTAGGCTACCGCAAAACTCCATATACAGGGAAGAATCTCCATACAACTAAATTTAATAACATGCCTTTATGTTCATCTCAACCATTTTAGCAAACATCATCATTCTTTCCTGCTCTGCAGTCTGCCTAGTACTAAAAGTCTGTTGAAACAGTTATTCATATTTAGGTTTACATCACCCATTTCTAAATTGCCGAGATCAAAATACTATCTGCTTTAATACTGCAATACACTTCTACACCTACAACCATGACACCAGCAAACTTGCTGACTAATTTATTGGCAAACCACAACTTCGGCTTTTTATCCCCCTCAGTCCCTTTATCCCACCCCCCTTTCCTATGCTAACACAGCCTGTAGCTCTTGCTTTGTATTTTTCAAATTGGCAATTTACCAGCCCTAATACAAAACTCAGCAGGTACTAATTTTCCTTTGCCTTTCCTCAAGCAATCCTTACCAATTTCCAACTGTGTGAGATCTGAGGATTTAAGTGTACTGAAAACTACTGTCTACTCGTACCTACCAATGGAAAATAAAAACAGAAATAGGAACAAGTCTGAAGTAACTGGAGATGGTCAAAAAACATCCTGCAGAGAAGGAACATAATCCCAACAAAAGAAAGCTGGGTTGAGATAAGAGTGAATTCTGAGAGTTCAAAACTGGTGCTTGGAAAACTACTCTAAGAATCCTGACAGTCCCACTTCAAGTAAAAAAGATTCGTCTCAATCATGGATCTCCACTGAGGTCATGGCATCTGAGAAACAGTGACTCCTGGCACTCCCCAGATCAAAGGTTTAAAATATGGCAAAAATGAAGCAAGCAGCTTGAGCTGAAGTCTTAAACTTAAAAATACACTAACAAACAACAGTAGAGCCTTCTCAGATTTGAGATCAGTAGTCTTTAAATGAATGTGACCTGGTCCATACACATGGGAACAATCAGAAAGCAATCAAAGCATACCTGGAAATAATTGGAAATAATTTCTTACTTTCATTAAGAGACACAAAGGGGCTATTACAATTTTAAAATTGAACTGTATTAACAGCTTAATGCACAAAACAAGAGCAGATAGAGTAACAATGCCACAAAAATGACCACAGAAAGAGACACTGCCTAAACAGTGCACTTTATGCTAAAGAGCTTGAATATCAACCCCGCCTTCTATTCCAAAATATAATTTATTAATCAGATACTTCTTTTCTTGTGCAAGTACTTCATAGAATCCATCTGTCAGATCTTTGCCAGTTTCAACAGCACCCTCACTCACTACAACTGATGACTGAAGAAATACAGAGCCTGAAGGTGCAGCCTGGGATGTTAACCCAGCATACAAATACAGTGACCACAAGAAAGTCCACAGGGCAGAACTGAAAAGTGTGAAAATTTCCTGCACTCAGAAGATTGAAGCTTTACTTTCTTCCTTTTGTCAGCAGGTGGCTAAGGCTGATGGTCATCGTCCACATTACAGACAGACCCGCATTTTCACACTGCTTGCAGAAAGTGGCTCCAGAGGAACTTGCTGTTCCCCTGCTCCATCAGTGCTTCAGATACTGAACTCTGAACTGAAACAGCAGGTTCAAGGAAAGCTCTGGCACATGCTTCTTGATTCCTGTAGCAGCACTGCCAAAATGGATTAGCAGGAAACTTCACATCTTAACTACTGTGTAAATATTACCCTGCAAGACTCCATAACTGCCTCATGAGTTAACAAGCATGATGCAAGAGGAAGATTTGATTTTCTTTGGATACTTCCTTTAGCATTGTCATGCGGAACTCTCTCAGTTCATACCTCCACAAATGTCACACTCAAGTAATTAAAGCCTGTGGTTATATAATACCGAGTGCTGTCACAAGCAATGTGCTTGATATATCACAGTGTCAACTGACATGTTCTCATCGGGGACATTTAACATTGCCCAGAGGAAGTAAATGCCTTAAATGAAGACAACTAAGGAAATTTCAAAATTGATAGACTGGAATGTTTAAAAAAGGAAATTAAGACAAAAAACTCAAAACAATTTATTTACCCACATGAATGTGTAAACACAGCTTTAAAGTGACAGAAAATAGGGTTCTGATCCACAAGAACAAAGATACACTAAGTTGCTTTCCTGAGATGAATTTCTAAAGAGTAAGAGCACACTATTACTGTAGGGCCTCGTTGAAACAATAATATTAGAGGGAAAAATAAGTTCATACATCATTTTTATTTTTACTATTACCCAAACCCACCATTTTAACTGCTGGTTAGTAAAGTGGACCAAATGCTAAGTAGTTAGCAGTATTTGTCAAAAACACACAAGGATAAAGAAATACAAAGAAGCCTCTTCTTCTACTACTGCATCAGTTACTAAACTCCTAATTTCTGCTGACAGCTCACACAAAACTCAGTCCACCCTTCAGGAGAGGAAACAGGCTTTGAATTTCATTATCAATAGGTTAATGCCAGTGAATGTGCCGAGGAGAGTTTCCCTCACTAGACTTATATATTTGCTCTGAATTGAACTGCTCCTTCTACAGTGTCAGTGCAAGCAGTGCTAGAAAGTTGTAAGACATCCAAACTTTCAACATTATTGTAACTTGTTGTACAGAAGTTCCTTTAATTCATCTTAAAAGAAACAGGGGAGCAAACAGAGATCAATGAAAGCTAGAAAACTGAACTGGCAATCAAGAGCTACAGCTGTGTCTTCATTTACTTCCATTTTCATTACCAAGTCTCCTTATATACTGACTGCAGAAACAAAAATCTAAAAAGCCATTCCGGCTATTCAGAATTTCATATCATCTTGCTAAAACTTGTGTTTACCACTACCAGCTCTGATGCCACATAGATTTAGGACTAAAATGTAGACATCCTTAATAAAAGAGGGGGAGAAAATGGGATGAGAAAGCTTCTGGATTGAGATAGAGAGAATATCTTTACCAATTACTGTCATAGGCAAGAGAGACTCAACTTGGGGAAAAATATTTTCAATTAAAGGAATTTAAAGAGGATGTAGTGGGACAAGCACTGATCTCTTCTTTCTGACCAGTGGAAGCAGCATGAAGCTGACTCAGGAAAGGTTTAGGTTGGGTATTGGGAAAGATTCTTCACCCAGATGGTAGCTGGGCACTGGAACAGGCTCCCCAGGAAGTCATCACAGCACCAAACCTGACAAGAATTCAAGAAGTATTTGGAAAATGCTCTTGGGTACATGGTGGCATTGTTGGGGCTGTTCTGTGCAGGGCCAGGAGCTGGACTTTGCTGATCTCTGTGGGTTCCTTCCAACTCAGGATAATCTATGATTCCATGAAATGGCATTTGTAAATGTCTACACATGAAGGTGCAGATGATACCACTAGCTGGATATGTGTTACCCAAGTGGAGATCAGAAACTATTTTGAAACAAATCTGAGAAAACCAAAGATGCAATGGCAGAGGACAACACTAAAGGAAAGAAGCAGCCATGCCACTTTCACCACAGCTGCCTCTCCTGCCAGCGTAAGGAAGAGCAGCCAAGAGGCCTCTCAGCATGGTTGGTGCAGGTGGGTGTACCCCCAAACCTCTCCTCTAGCCATCTTTGAGGATTGCCCTGATCCCTATAGAATCACAGCCTTGTTAAGATTGGAAGGAAGTTCTGGGGGTCATCAGGTCCAACCTCCATGCTCCAGGAGGGCCACCTAGAGCTGACTGCCCAGGACTATGTCCAGATGGCTTTTGAGTATCTGCAGGGATGAAGACTCCAGAGTCATCCAACCTCTGCCAGCACTCAAATACAAGCGTTATATGCAACTGGAATCTCTATGAGAGATAGTTTTTGTTTTTTTAAATCAATCTCTGACACATGATTATATAAATAAGTTTCTCCATCCAGTCACACATGCTCAGCACATCTTGGTTCAATCTTGAAGTAGTACTTCAGCGTAATCATGAGTAAGTCATCTCTGCTACTAGAAGACATTTAAATTCAAAAGCTTAGTATTTCACCTAGATATTATTCATTGTGTCCCTCATCTTCTAGAGTGACTATTCAAAATATTGCTTTTTTCATCATATTTTCAAATAAAATATTAAAAGGTTTTCAAGGTTAGCTGATGATCAGATTAGTGAAGCTATTTCAATTTATATCTTCAGTTTTTATTAGACAATCAAAACAATAGCAATATAAATAACTATATGTAAATCTTGAAGTACTATAAGGGTATATGATTTGAATTAGTGGTACAGATTTATTCTTACTTCTCCTTGAACATAAGGATCTTCTCCTGTATATTCTAAGAGCAGAATCACCATAGAGAAGAGAACAAGATTCAGAGTAACAAATGGTATGAATTCCTAATGGAATGTGCTTCATCCATGGAAACTGTAAAATGGAACACACATGTACACACTTGCACATACAAAGATGTATGCTCACCCTTTGTGAAATACAGGGTTGTGTTACACCTTAACATGAATTAGATGGGGGGGTAGGGGGGGAAGAAAATGATAAACAGTATCTTTAGAGACTGTAAAGCATAATCAGGAATTGGTATTCTTCATCATCTTCACCAACAGTTTGAAATGCAAGACAACCTGTCAAGAGGCAAGAAAAAATCTTTAAAAATAAGGTGCAAAAAATTAACATGTAATTAATTGCCATTTTTTAAATTTAAACACCTTAGTATTTTTCTCCAAATTGCATCCCACATCAGTTTGAATTCTGACTGCTCTAAATCCAAGATATACATTCATTTAATTGCCAGTCTGAAGTGGACATATTTTCTTTTTATTGTTTCCCTCTATTCTTTCTCCGTAATCCTTCAGTTGTTTGCTGCACCTCCTCATGATATCCTGGCTTAAATTAGATAATGCATTTGTGGGTTTTAAACCTTCCTTTTACCCTAAGCTTCAGCATCTGGCACAGCAAGACTTTTAACCCAGACTGAATTCAAATGTAATATTCAACTCTACTGTCACAAGGAGAAAAGGGCTACTCAGTCTCTCAGAAAGCATAAGGTCCAGACTCTTTGCAGCATACCACCAAACAACTCGTGCTGACACACCATGTATCTGACCGGAATTTATGAGCTGGAATTCTGTTTGACGTCCATCTCAGGTAGTGACATCAGTGACAGGATCTATATTAAAAACTAAATCCAAGAGTGACTATAGAAATGCTAGAAAGGAATACTCATACAGATAAAAGAAGTGAAGAAGCAATTACAGCTGTAAATAGTTAGAACAAAAATACGGGTGTTTTCAGCAGTTGCATCTTTAGCAACTTGAATCATTTGAATACTTAAAGGGAACATAATTCAAAGTAGGATAGAGATTGATTACATCCAGACTTTCCTTGCCTGCTATCCTCCCACAGCTTTCCCCAAAAAAGAAAACAAACAAGGAAACAAGTTGGTCTGTGGACAAGTTTACTCTTACCTGAATACTGCAACTTCATGTGTTGAATATTCTATACTTTCAATATCAATGTTACTTTAATAAAAAGAACCATTCACAGAAATTATCAGACCATCTGCTTTTTAAAATTGGAAACAAAAATCACAGATGTGACACAGGTAACTATTTACCTCTGCGCTTTAAATGGGCAAAGAAGGGTTTTATCACGTCAGTGAAGTAATCTGCAAACAGTTACAACAAGCACAAAAGAATACACACATTTAATAACCACCATTTAGGAAGACTAGGGTCTTAAAATTGCTTGTGGAAAAGATCCTTTGACAGCAATGGCATCTGAAGGATAACTAAACAATGCCTCAAGTATGAGAACAAGCTTTCAATTCCAGATTAACAAACTACAGTTGGATCAAAAACTATCTCTATTCCTTTCTAAAGTATATATAGAATCTATAAAGACTCTGCTTCCCAGAATTTTGCATTGATGTGCTGAAGAGCAGCAACAAGCATGCTACATTCATTTCCAACTGTTTGGCACATCCATGAAGTGGAAGGATAGGATAATTATTTCTGTATGTCCATACACTGTCTCTGCAAGCCTTCCAACCTACAATTTAGGAAGCAGTGACAATGCAGAGTCCCAGATTAGCTGCAGCAAGAGTGGTGTCACATGAGTAGCAGTGACAAAAACACCATCAGCCCTAAAAGAAATGTCGTGTTCTCAGTCTTGCAGTCTGTGACCAGAAAACAGACAGCTATATGCAGAATAAAGTTACTAAATGTGTCGTGTAAAAATATCCTAGTTTATTACTTGTTTTTACAGCAACTCTTCTACATTACTTTACAGTAGCTCCATGGCTTTCCCTGTGGCAGCCCCCTGCCCAGGAAGCATCATCCCTCCGATCCAGAGCACTCCCATCACCAGCAGAACACTTTCCTTCTCTGCCACATCTCTGTGGCTTCAGCTGTGTCCTGTCATGCCTGACAATGCTCAACCACTTGCTCCTGGCTTTCTCAGCAATCAGGCCTTTCTACACACAGAAGCAAGGCTACAGGGCTAGCTGAAGCTGGCATCCAAACTTTTCCTGTCACTCTCTGTAACCCAAGCAAAGCCTTCACTTGCTCAAAGAGAATTATGAGAGTCAAACCCAGCATTAACTGCATTGGAGGAGTTCTGAAATTCTCTGTCATGGGCCAACATGAGAAGTAGCAAGGCAACCAAGAAGGAACAGCTCTGCCCCTGTATCACAAGTCCCAGGCATCTACTGCTGCAAGTTAATCAGCATCTCAGGTATTTGCACTAATTTCCAGCAGCCACTTGGACATAGTGTATGCATATATTCTTTTAACCCCGCAGTTTAAAAGAAAAACTTTAACAGTAATCAATTCCTAAACTAAAACCCACACCAAATTACTTAGCATAAATAAATAAACCCAGGCTGAATGTCTTCCAAACCAGCCAGGGATTTTTTTCTTTTAATTAAATCCTGAGGACAAATTTCTAGAGACATACTACTTCTTCTACATCCTCTTGCATCCATCCATAGCATTCTTTTATTTATCATTTATTCATCATTTATTCTTTTAATAGCTCCAGCCTCACTAGCTATCAGAGTCAACCCTCAGCCTCACCTAGGAGTTTCACATACTGCTCTTATAACTATTTCTTTGGGCCCATCTAATAAATCACCCTCCTTTCCAACATCTCAGCTGCTTCACTGTTATACACAGAGTTGCTGTTCAACAGCTTCTTGTCACAAAACTCACCCACTATTTCAAATCCTTTCAAACTTTTGCTTCTCCAATTCACTCATCCTGGCATCCTATTAGTTCTCATTTCCAACCTCTCTGCTCACTCAGTGACTTCTAAAACGCAAATGTTGTCCTCCTTTCTTAAGTCCTCTTCCTTTTTTCTCTAGGCATGCAAAGTCAGCAAACATTAGTTTTCTTCTTTACTGATCTTATCCTATGGAAAGGAAAGCGAAGCAAAACAAAACATGCAGGTGTGAGTGTATCTGTGAGAGCGAGAGGGGAGATGGGGTCAGAGATCAAGATGCTGCTGCAGTTTTTAACTCTTGGTCACGACAACATGCACTTACTGCTTTTCTCTGTGAGCAGAGTACATACAACATCTTGATATATCATTCAAATTGCCTTAGGTATTGAGAGTGGTAGAAACATTAGCTGGTTTTAGCGCAGTGACCAGTTAGGTTGGTTCACCCATATGAAGCTTGATACATACATGATCTCTTCTCTTAAAATTCCCTAATGTGCTTCTATCTGGAATTTCATGCAAGACTGCGACTTCCCCTGCAATTAAAGTCTTCAGAAAGGCTGCCAGCCATGAGGCAGCCTGCTCTACCCTAATCCATGCACTGGGCACCATGTTTTAACACAGACCTAAACTGAACACTCACACTGGCTTTCTCTTAACGTTTTTCTCTGCACACAGGGAAGGCAGAAGCTTATGAAAGCAGAAGTAAGGCCGCATAGTCAAACACATTCTCCACACTGCCTTTCAAGTTCTTGATTTTATAGCACAAAGTCTGTATGCTGTAAGAAAACTAAACCAAAATTTGAGCCCTGCCAAGAATATTCTGTTTACCACATCAGGTTCTCTAAAGCCTCTCTTGTGTAATTGCAGATGATATCCAGCTTTTCATACTGTAAAACCTCAGTATGAAAACAGGGCTGGATTTCTAAGGTGCTTTGCTGTCCACTTCAAGCACAACAAGCACTTCTACTTCTCCATAGGCAGAGTATTTTATTCAGAGTCAGCAAAGTCCACTCTGTCATGTCACCACAAGCCTGTTCACAGATTCGCTCTCCTTGAGTTGAAACCTCATCTGCCTGTTACTCTGCAGCATCACCAGAAGCAATTAATAGTTTGGGGTTTGGGGGTGTTGGTGGTGTTTTGGGGTTTTCTTTAAAAAGCTTGTGCTTTTTAATTAAATTTCTGCATGAATAAGGTTAAGTATTAGAGCAGTGAAACAGAATAACATCTAATTAAGCTAACAGGGTGTTTTTCTCTCAAAGTAACATATCATGTGCAAAGGACTGCTGTCCTCCTAGAAAGGCGGTGAAGGGGAAGGGGGAAAAGCAGCCAGAAGTAATTTAAAAATAATAATAAAAATCTTCTCCTTTAGGCATGATACAATATTTCATCCACCCACCTCCCTCTTTAAGGGTTGCCTCAGGCACTGTGTGGCACCAGATCAAGGAAGGTGGAACAGTGTAAGCAGTGAGAGAGCCCAGGTCTGGTTTTCCAGGTTCTCCTGCAGGCTGCCATCCCTCCAACAGCCCAGTTCGTGGAAGGAAGGTGAGACATAGTGCTCTCCTGGCAGCAGCTCCTCAATCACATCAATATATGAAATGCCAGTGATCTGCATAAGACAACTAATACACAAGGAAAGTGCTTAAACAAAACTGTTGGCTACAGCACCAGCATCCTGGGGACTGCAATAAAGGCTCAGCTACCTGATGTGGATCTTCAGGAGCAATCCTTACTACTCTTTTAAAAAAGGAAATATGAAAAGAAAAAAATAAAAAGAAAGGAGACCCCCCCCCCCAAAAAAAAAAAACCAACAAAACCAACAAAACCACCCAAACAAACAAAACAAAAAAAACCCCCCAGAAACAAACAAAAAAACCCCCACAATATATCCCCAAAGCACCAAACAACAAAGTCTGACCTTTCTCTTTGTAATATTACCATAATGAAGATGAAATGCTGCATTTCACCTCAGGCATGATATGTTTCAAAAAGGGCTGGCAGGGAAAGAAGCAGATTTTGTGCCAGCAGTTTCTGCCCAAGGATGGGGCACCATTCTGAAGGCATGAAATAAAGAATGTAACCGCTTTGTGAAAATCACTACACACCCAAAGTTATTATTTCCTTATCCCCAGATTTTCAAAGAAATCATTAATAAAAGTGGGCTATAATACGCATTTTTTAAATCATCGAATTACCTACCTGAATTACTTTCACAAGCCTTACCTAAAGAAACCTCCTACCTTTCTGTAAAACGGGAACATACGTGGCTGAGTTGTTGGTTATGTTTGTTGAGGAAATCACAGTACAAAATATATCTAAGCTGTAGCAGAAAATCTGTGAAAACATACTTGGAAAAACCTAACTGTTCTCTGTTGAAGTATTTCCAAGTTCCACTGTTTACAAAATGACCTACTTTATGTCAAAGTTGTCTTCGAGGCCATGCAAAACCTGTCACAAAGTAATGGGCCCAGGAACTCATTTTTTGTAATCTAATTAATTTATGCATTCTTGAGTTTACTGCAGATATAGCCAAAGGGTAATTTATTATTCTAAGAGCCTAGATTCACTTGTATGATACCCCAAGAGACAAATACATCTGTGATTTCCTTTTTCATGAAACCAACTTCAGGCCCTAGTACCAAGAATGTGAAGTGGTAATATAAGGTCATATTCTGAAACAGTGGTTGTACTCCATCATCCAGGACACAAGAAAACCATGCATGGTTTAGTCCAGTAGTAAAAGCTATACAAAAAAAGTCAGGGAAGTCTGCAAACTAAAATGGACTACCTGAAACTCTAAAATAAAAGTTGACCTCAAAAGGGAAAAAAAAAAAAAAAAAAAAAAATTAGAAACTGAACAAAAGAATGAGGAACGAAGCTATACAGAGGGCACCTGCAGAAAACATTCAGATCAGTAACATTTCTTGTTTGTGAACAACATGCATTCAGTGTCTTATATTTCCACCTTGTCCTTTAAACAAGATACCTACAGTAATTACCTGAGCAGCTATAAGATTACAATGCATTTTTCTTTCTTTATAAATCAAATAGCAATATATTTTAATTATTATTGTTCTTGTGAACGAGCTATACATTATACAGAGACTATTTAGTGTCAGGAAAAAGATAGGATAAAAATCTCCTAGAGAAATAAAATCAATCCTTCCTAGACAAATATTTATAAACGTGTTTTTGTCCAATTCTTTCTCATAACTTTTTTTTGGTTCAGAATAATTAGAATTGCCTCACCGTTGCCTTGCACAGATACAACAATTCAGCCTGAAAACTGCTCTCTTAGGACAGCAACCTGCAGAACACATGACTGAAGACAAATCAGGCACTTATGTCCATTACCAATATTAACTATATCTCAGATTAAATTAAGTTCACCATGAAAGCTTGTCAATAAAAACTGTCACTAAGCATTTTCTGAAGCCCTGTCTACTTAAGTGAACTGCAATTTGGAGCCACTTCCAAGACAGAAGTTCATTAGTCTTTCATGTTTCATATGTGCCAGTGTTTCAAACTGGAGACTCTATAAAATAACAATGCTCCAAAACAAAGGCAATAAATTCCAGTCCAAAAGCCGAATAAGCTTTAAAAATGTACTTATTTCTGATCAGACCCACATGAACTTACGCAAGATTTCATTTTAAACTTGCAAGTCTGAAGTAACTTTCAAATGCAGAAAACCCGTTATGATACAAATGTGTCTGAAGATATGCCCCCTCCCACCCTTAAAAGAATTCCCTGAAAAAAATATTGGAAACATTTCAGAAATTTGGATACTACACTTTAGGAGACCAAAAAACTTCTACACTTTAATTTGCTTCATGTATTCAGCTTCAAAGTAGGAATATTTTCAAAGAACCATTATTTTTCAGTTTTTCTTTTTTCCTTTGAATGAGTTTTCACAATTCTTCTCCAAAGAAACAGAGAACTTTGTAAAAGAAGACTAATATGATGAATCATAAACATTGCTGAGACTTTGTTGGGAGTTAAGTCTTCTCTTTAGGGAATTTTCCTCCATTTGTTGTCATAGAGATGGTGAATGGACGTCGATTTAAAAGACAAAAGATGTAGCCAGGGCTTTGGCATATCATTAGAATGGTTCTGGGGGAGGGGGAGAAGCAGTGTGATGGTTGGCAGTTTCTTAGCTGGAGGTGGGTCAGTCTTTGCCTCGCTTGGAGGGTTGTGGGTTTTGGTGCTGGACTTCTCCTGCCCAGGGGGACTCGCTGCTACAGCTGAGCCTTCCTTGCCATTTCTCCTTGCCGTTGGAGATCACTGCTCGCAGAAGCGGCCGTTGGACTTTCGGCACCCGCCGTGTCTGGGAGAAAGACGATCCACCATCTGCATGGGCGCCTCAGGGGAAAACGTGGCCCCTGTCTCCTCCCTCTCTCCGGAGGGAGCACCTCGCGGCTGCTTACTGGAGCCTCGGCTGCTACTGCCGTCGCCAGGACACCCTCGGGACACGTGAGAGCCAGGGAAAAACCGAAACACCCCCCACCTTCTCTCACCATTACGCCCTGGGGAGACTCACAGCTTGCTTTGGCCGCCCTCTGCTTCACCAGGAGCCAACAGCGCCCACTGCAGCCGCGGGGGAGCCACTGCAGCCTCTCTGTCTAACCAGGAGCCATCAGCATCCACATCAGGCCCACAGTTGTGATCGGAACTACACCAAAGAGGAAAGTGCTTGACGGGCAGAAAAAGGCTGTTGGTTGGGATTTTCCTTTTTGTTTGTGTTGTTGCTGTTGTTGTTGTTTGCTTGTCTTCTTTTATATATATATTCTAGTAAAGGACGGATATTCATTTTCCCATATTTTTGCCTGAAAGCCCCATAATTTCAAAGTTATAATAATTTGGAGGGAAGGGGGTCATCTTTCCCATTCCAGGAAGGTTCCTGCCTTCCTTGGCAGACACCTGTCTTTTAAACCAGGATAGACTTCCACAGCAATTTGTTTCACATTTCCACATTGCAGGAAAAAAAAGGGGAGAACTCAGCATCAGGCAATGGAGGCCTCAGCAAGTCACACAAAGAAGAAAATCTGCCAAGGAGCAGTTTGTACATACGTGGTGCAAATTCTGCTTTACAGGGAGCAGTATCTACTTTGATAACACTCACACGCATTACTGAAAGCTAATGTTCCAACAGGATATTAAGAAATCTTCATTAACCATTAAAAGCATCAAAGCTCTGCAAATCACCATTCACTTTTACTCATGAATTGCACTTACTGTTTCTCCAATTTTGCTTCACGGTGGAAGAAGAGAAGGAAGATATGGAGAGATCATCAAGACTGACACCTGCAAAGATCTTTGCAACAAAGGTTGGAAATTTGTCCACGAAAGATGCAAAACTGCTGTTTTATTTTAGTAAACTGATTGATGTCTTCATTTCCAGTTAATAAATTGGGCTGAAAACTCAACTAATCCAAATTTTCTGCTAAACACTGTGGCTGCTAAAGAAGTAGGCCATCATTCTGAGGCCCTGAATGATGTCCATGTGGGTATTTATCAGGAGGACCTCCTAGTCATTCCCCACTTTTGAAAACAGGGGCTTCTGGCTATGATCCTGTCAGTGAAGCTGTACCCTGGAATTCACTAGCAAATGCCAGCTTGAAAGCAAAGCAAGGAATGAAGTGGATATCATCAAATGTGCGTTACGCAGCAAAGTCCTACCATCCTTTTCCTACACCAGACTTCCACAACTGATGGACTGCACAAACACTCACAAGCACAAGGTCTGTAATGGCAGACTGAGTCAGCCCTAGGGTTGAAACAAAAGTATACATGAAGCAACCCCCAGGGCAATTCAGCTGCTTAACACTCACTAAGCACTCTTTTTTGTAAAATAATGTGGTTTTTTCAGAATGAAAATCACCCTGCAAAAAGTCCCTCTCTGTTGCTGCACTACCTCATCAGACCCACCCACCTTGGTTTATTTTCCAGCAGTGAGAACATGAGATGGGTCTTCTCTCAAGCCCACAGTTCACCTTTGCACTTGTCAGGGACTGAAATATTATAGTTTATGACTTAAACACTTTCATGAAGGACTTTCAAAACTGTATTACAAAAGCTGGAGGGAAGACTATCACACCCTGAATGGGGCTCTGAGAGGCCCTACACTGCTCGCTGATGAAGATAAGATAAAGTAACAATTCAGGGTTGGGGACATTCACAGAGCACAAGCTTAACACCTTCAGGGTGGAGACCAGAGCCCCAGGGCTATCAGCTGCCAGGCTTCGAGCAGACCCTCACACCACAGTGTGGGGGGAAAAAAGGCTTTGGGTGTAATGCCCATCCTCCACTGTGCAGAGGAGCCCAGCTGAGGGGCCCTTCACTCAGAGAAGCTTCATCCACATAAAGGACAGAGGGGGTGTCATGGCCCATCAAAGGCCCTCCCCAAACGGGTCCCCAGACCCTACACCACAGATGATGCAACAGACCCTCAGTGTTGCAAGGGACAGTGTCAAACTCGCCCCCTGCAGGGGAGACACGTGGGCGTTCCCACCTGCCCAAACCACGTATTAATCCACTGGATTCTATACTCTATACTTTTTGGCGTGGCATGGCGTGGCATGGCATGGCATGGCAGCGGCGACAGGGAACCCTCACGACCAGAAGACCAGATGGAGGGGAGCAATGAGATGCCATTGGGAGCCTCGGAGGGTTGATATGCTTTCCACCTAACCCCTGTCACTCTCTCCCTGTCCCCCTACCTCCCCCTCGCACAATTCTTTCTCTCTTGCTTTCTTTCGTCTTACTCTCTTTCTGCCTCTTTTACCATTAAATAAAACATATCAATCTTTTTGGCAGCAACATCTTAACCTTGTTAGGTTCTAATCTCATTTTTGGGTGTATTTTGAACCTTCAAAGCTCCTTCCAGTTTATACACAGAGACTTAATTTTCTTTGCTCTTCTGGGTTTAAACCGGATTATAACAGCACTTCCTCAGCAAGCCCCACGACTCACAAGCTCCAAGCTGTGCACATAGCACAGGAGAGGTTAAGGGCCAAAGTTTTTGGGTCATTTTTTCCACTTACAGGTGAGAAACACTGCTGTAGAGCTGGCTACTGAACCTTTTACACTTAAGGGAGGAGAAAGGTTCTGAAAGAATCTCTTAACAACAAACTCACAGAAGCACCAAGTCTCCACGTGCATGAAGTTGCCAGTCACCAGGCTGCCTATAGGCATCTTTAGATTTACCAGAAGCAGCTTAGAAGCCTGCAAACCAAAGAACATTCTGTCTTAGTGCTCCATTCCCCACTAAAAAAGAAGCTGAACATTTTCTTGCCAGCTTTCTTCCTCCTGCAGGATGTTCCCACACAGATGGTAAAACATTTTTTGAAGCTTGGTACTGCATGCTCCACTGAAGTCAATGGGAACACTGACACCAATTTCTCTAACAGAAAGATTCAATCCAACTCCAAGAAAACCTGAAAAATGAAAAGCTTTATATTTTGCATCCTACAAAAGAACAGTCCCAAAAGGATTAGGATGGCTGCCAAATGGAGAAACTACTTCAAATTGCTCCCAATGACTCAACTGACCATGGTGATGTCAATCCCTAGAGAACAACACTGTTGTCATGCAACAAAGCCCAATCATATCCCACAAAATTTCAACACCAATATATTTAAGATCTTATTCTCAGAAATGGGATATGCATTTCCAACTGCTCAACAGCACACTGAGCAAAGGGAACATCAGAATAAACTGAAGTCTAAGTCAATTATGAATCTTCTGAGATGTGTTGATCTTGAATTCCAAAGGACAGAGTAAGGACTGTAACCCTGCATCTGCTTTCCAATATAAACCACTGCAAAGCTGGAACATGCCCATATACGTGTCCCTCTGCACCCTGCATCTTGCCAGCAGATATCCTAGCATACTCACAGAATCCTCAAGGTTACCAGGTCCTCAAAATCCAGAGAAAACTTTAATATTAAAAGTAATTATGATAATTTATTGGATGAGTCTTTTTTTACTTTTGTTTCAGAGTAAGGCTGGCAAACAATACATTTAAATTAAAATTATCTTTGGCACCCTTTCTCCAACAAGAATTAAGTTCACTGAATTGGATTGAAGTAAACATAAATAAATCAAATATGACCATTCCAGTCAAGGACTTCTGGACTGAAAGGATTTTCAAATTGCTGAAAAACAAACAAGAAATCCTTAACATTCCATACTGCCTTGCCTCATCCTGGGAGAGAAATTACTTCTTGCCTCTCAGAACTGCACTTACACTCCTCTTGAATCCTTCAGAAACAAACAAACAAACAAACAATAAAACAACATTAAAAAAAGAGCAGATCAAAGCTTTAAATGCTCTTATTTTCAGGATTATGTTATGATGCAATCAATTACTGTGCTCTGTGGCTTAGCAGTTTCTGTTGTTTAGTGGGGTAACTGAGATAAGCTTTACTTCAGCACTCATGAAAGTTAGACATTAAACTAGAATGAAGTTCCTCCTCCAAAGACTAATCTAAGCAGCAAAGTAAACGTAAGGATTTGCACAGATTTCTGTATTTAATTTCCAGCACAGCACAAGCACTTTGACACTGCTCTGTTGCTGAAGCCCAGTGAAAAACACCAGGCTGACCCTCTAACACCCCATAAACCAGAAATTCTATGACACAGCTATCACACAATGTGATAAATTAATTTGCAAATATCAAATCCACTTGTGTTACGAAAAAGACAGTATTTTAGTTTGCTAAACAACAGCTACAAAGAAGCCTTCTCTTAGAAACCAGCATGCAATACTGATGCTCCTCCTGTACCTCCAGCTGCAAAACCCTGGCAAAAACCAAAGTTACAGCAAAACAGCAACAATTGGGATTCTGCATTTGAGATGAAGGGTACATATGCTTTTTCTCAAAATCTTTATGGCAGGTCTGTGGAGTCTGAGGAACTGTTCAGCAACTGACCCAAAAAAAATAAATTTCAGATCAGATAACCACTACAAGGATACTGCATTACATCAAATTTCTGAGTCTTTCATTCACCTATCAATTCTCCTCTGTCCTTCCTACTGTCATCACTCTGCCTAAAACTATCAACCTTTTCCACATTTCTTTATTTTCACCTGCCTTTTTTCTCATTTTCTGTAGATTCTGATATTTTAAATATATTTGCTCTCCACTTATGTTTCTACTGCTGCCTAAAATGAAATTGTGGATCTCCATTTGCATCTCTGATTAACATGTGGCTTACCCTTCATTATAGACTTGATTTGACATCTGTCTTCTTGACCTAATAATATTGGGAGTTTTTTCCCTTTCAAATTGCTCATGTTGTCTTTTTTTATTCCCAGAGAAAGCTTGCTGGGGAAATTCAGGGATTAACAGCATGTGTTCTTCTGAAAACAAATAGGACCTAATGGCAGAAAGATGTAGTGCCTTCAGAAAGATCTAGAAAGTTTCTCTTCAGAGGCTGTTCAAAGACATCCTCTGCCAGAGGCAAAGCCATCCTCTGGTCAGCTGTCATGAAAAGTAGTCCTGCCCCCACACCTACTCCAACATTACCAATCCAGCTCATCTGAGGAGAGGGTCAAAGTAGAAAACTCACCCTTTTTCTGTTTGTTGGGGTTTGCTTTGTGTCATTTCAGTTCCCTAAACTTCCTCACTGCAAGATCAGACATACGCTAAAATTTAGCAGAGAATAAATGAGGAGGAAGGAGATACGAAAACTGTTTCTGCAACAGCATGTACTGCTTAAGCTCTATACTTGTGCTAAACCACTCTGTAGCAGCTCTCCTGGCAAGAAACTCTAAAATCAGCTTGCAAAATCTGACCATCTCAGATCTGGCTACAGATCCTAAGCTACAACAGCTCAAGATGTCTAAGCTGAAAGTCTGCAAAAGCAGGGACATACAGGAACTTCAAGCCTGGCTGAGTACGGGATACCCCTCAGTCCTCTATGTTGCTCCGAACTCCAAACTAGAGTAATGCCTGGGTTAAAGGAATGAATTGATAGGAACACATAAATCCACTACTCAAGAGTGGCTCTGACCCACAGTGGCTCCAAAATATTAGAAGTCATCTTCCAGACTTAAGCAAGTAATTATCTGTTAGCATATCCACAGATGTGCTCTCAGCAATAGCTTAAAGTAAGTTTCTATTACAATCTCCTCTAAAATACTAAAAAATATAAACATATTTTTAGTAAGACAATAACTTACATGATATTACAAGTTTAGCTTTAATAAGACTAATCAAATCCTCTTAGATTCCTTATTTAGAATCATAAATGCAATTCCTGCTTCTTAGAGGAATCCTTTTCATTTTGTTTTTTGCTGTCAGATGGCAGCTGGCCAAACTGTGTGGGAACTTGGAAAAGCAACATTACCTGCAAAACTTCACAGATGTTTGAGAAAACACCAGAATAGTTTCGGGGGGTTTTTTTAAGTCTGTAATTGGCTCACACAAGGAAAGCAATAATATACTAAGGGATCTTTATAATGCCTTAAAAAGTGAAAGTTCCTCAGAACCTGAATTTACAAGGAAGCCATTTATTGACCACAACTCTGTCAGAGATGTCTTCCCAAGCCAAGTGGAAGTGAGTAATGAATGGACAAATCAGATGTTTTATAAATCCCTAATTATCACTGTTCTTCAAGAAAACCTGTGACTCAGGATAAGAATCAAAAAAAAATTGCATTGGCTTGGAAACACTGTGTGGTTTCTTCACACAGCTGGAATGGGACATTTTGAATATCATTACATTCCCATGGGATCAGTGCTTTTCTAATCTACACTGACACTCATAGAAAGAAACTGTGTTGGTAAAACAAATGTTATCTTGAATAATATTTCCTCATATCCAGATAAACAGCATTCATGTTTCGATATTCATATCTGGGCAGAAGAAAAAACTAAACATGGTATTGTCATTACTGTAAAAATATGTATTTTTTTTCTGTTAATATATGCAACAGCTATTGGCACTCACAAAATACAAAGGTGATGTTTAAGAGATACTGTGATGCATCTTCTAAACACTACACAGTGTCTTTCTAGTAGAACCTCCTGTCTCAGCTCAAGAGAAGGAACAGTTTCCCTTTCCATACAAAGATCCATAACAATTTGGACCAGTCTTAGGGTCTTAAACCTAGAGTTAGTTTTGGTCTCAACACTAAGCCAGATGTCTGTCATGGGTCAATGCTAGCCAGATGCCAGGCACCCATGAAAGCGGCTCACTCACTCCCCTCTGCAGCTGGACAGAGGGGAGAAAATTTAACAAAGGGTTCATGGGTTGAGATAAGGACCGGGAGAGAGAACACTCATTAAATATCATCACGGGCAAAACAGGTTCAGCTTCGAGATATAAGGTGAATTTATTACTAATGAAATCAGAGTAGGATAATATGAAGTAAAATAAGCCCTTAAAAACACCCTCCCACCGACCCCTCCCTCCTTCCAGAAGAAAGGCAGGGAATGGGGGCTATGGTCAATTCATCATCCATGGCTTCTCCTGCTGCTCTGGGAGAGGAGTCGTTCCAATGCTACACCATGGGGTCCCTCCCAGGGGAGACAGTTCTCCGCTAACTTCTCTGATGTGAGTCCATCTCACAAACAACAGCTCTTTGCAAAGTGCTGCAATGCGAGTACATCCCACAGGCATCAGTCCACCCAAAACTGCTGTGGCGTGGGTCACTCTTCTACAGGGTGCAGTCCTTCAAGGACAGGCTGCTGCAGCTTGGGAGCAGGGCTCCACTTTCCATGGGTCTCCCATGGGTTCACAGCCATACTCAGGCATCCACCCGCTCCAGCGGGGGCTTCTCCATGGGAGGCATCAGATCTCTACATCCCTGTGGATCTCCATGGGGAGACAGCTGCTTCATCATGGTCCTCACCACAGCCTGCATAGGAATCTCAGCTCCAGCGCCTGGAGCACTTCCTCCCCCTCCTTCTCCACTGACCTTGGTGTCCTCAGAGTTGTTTCTCTCACATATTCTCACTCCGCTCTTCTCTGACTGGAATTAAAACTGTGCCACAACCTTTGTTTTTCCTTCTTCTTAAATAAGTTATCACACAGGCATTATCACCATTTCTAATTGGTCCAGGCTTGGCCAGCAGCATGTCCATCTTTGGAGTCATCAGGGATTGGCTCTGCCAGACATGGTGGAAATTTCTAGCAGCTTCTCACTGAAGCCACCTCTGTGCCCCCCACCACTACCAAAAACCAGGCCGTGCAAAACCAATACAATGCCTCAAGAACTCTGAAAAAGTAAAAAATCTAAAACCCAAAAATCCTCACCTTTCAAACTTTTTTGCTAGTAACTTGAAGTAACACTCCTCCAGTGAAAATCTTGTCCCACTCAAGAAAAAAAAAAAAGGAAAAAGAAAAAGAAAATTAACAGCTAAAATTCTGCTTAAACCATTAAAAACATGCTATATACTTATAAGGGGAAAAGGTAGCTAAAACCATTAATAATTGGACAGATATACAGATATTCTGAAACCTTTCCATAATTACAGTTAATCCACAATCATCTAGAACAATTTTCTGTAAGGAGCACACATCTATAAAAAAAGATTATCAGTGGGATTTTTTATTAGCTAGAGGCATAGAGTATTTGGAAGATTAAAGCAGGCACTCAATACAGCGCTACATCATAATCATTTTAATTGGATAAAGGCTAACTGAATGATAATGCTGCCATATGAATTAGAAACTAGAAAGTGGCAGTAGTAAACTGCTTGGGAAAAAAGGAATGTCCCAGAAATCAAGAAATACTTCCCCCATCCAACTTTGGGCCATTGCCCAATGATGAATTCCAGCAAACGTACTTCCCGACAGCTTCAAAGCTATGGAACAAGAGGAACTGTCTTTCCCTTTTTTATGTTTCCCTGCAGAACCAGCAGCTGAAACTGTGAGTAATGACCTTTTCCTTGCCAAGAGACTCTGAACATGAACCCATTTCATAATACCAACCACTGCTCCTACTACAAGCTTCATACACTGCTATAGGGAAATAATCACTGCTGTAGCCAGTATTTTTGATTTCTGTATCTTCCAAAGTAGATGGACAATGGTGAAATGGGAAAGGAAAAAAAAAAAGGAAAAAAAAACTTGCGTCCACAAAAAACTCCAAAACCAAATCAGAAGACAGTAACACTACCACGACAACAAAAAGCAAGATAGGAAGATAATAACAAGGTAAGATTAAGACAATAACAAGCTATAGCACAGGAGAGCTATAAAGCCATCCCTAATGGATGGGGACAATCAAAAAAATATGGAACACAACCCAAAGCATACTACCTATTCACATACATACAAACATGCACAGAGAGTTGAGGAAGGCCAGAAGGAGATGAAGCCCCTAGACACTTAAAACCACTCAACCACCCAAACCCTGCAGGCAGCCTTCCAGGTCTCAGGAGCACCATTCCCAGGAGGCAATACCCATCCATCTGCAGAGGTACACTTGCAGATGCTGAGGCTGTGGTTTCCATGCCTTGAATTGGACACAAGTCTAACATTGCCAGGGCACAATTCCTGCATTATTCCATCTCTTGTCCATTTACTGCTGAAATCTCTCCAAGAGCCACTGTTAGCACAGAAGCTGGATCAAGGAACTGACCTATCTCTGAAAACATCCCCCTAAGAATAAAAACTGCATCTCAGTGGAAAGCGCCAGGAGTTCAAGAGGACCCAGACTGATCTTGAACAAAAGTGGGGTAGATCTGTGCCAGACTGAAGTGTCCATGCAACCATGGTCTCAAAAAGTGGATGAAAAAAATAATAGAATTGCCTGGGTTGGAAAGGACCTTAAAGATCATCTTGTTCCAACCTCCCTGGCCTTGGACACATCCAGGGATGGGACAGCCACAGCTTCTCTGGACAACCTGTGCCACCACCTCATCACCCTCACAGGGAAGAATTTCTTCCTTATGTCTAATCTAAACCTACTTTGCCAGTATGGAGCCACTCCCTCTTATGCCTATACTACATGCTCTTGCAAATAGTTTCTTTATCCTGCTCAAAATGGCTAGAATGTAACAGCTGTATATTTAATAATAGATTTTTCTTTTCTTAAGGTAACCATCACACTTTATGCCTGTTATGTCTGAGGCTTATTATTTATTAAAGGAACAGCTGCTACCAGTCCATCTCAGAGTTACACAGTGGAAGACCAAGAGACATGTCTGTAAACAAAATTGCAGACCGCATATGATGAGAACTCTGTATGTAAGACAAAAAAGACAATGTGAAATGCAGTAGTAAATGTCAGCTGTCTTGTCTCCACCATGACACCAGATATGTGGGAAAGGCAATGTCTCTACAGACCACATCAAACACTACACAGCCCTCTCAGAAGTATCTTGGGCCAAGAGCTGAATCAGCTGAGCTTCGCTCCCTCAGCTGGGCATACTGAGCAACTAGTGCAAGTATGGCTAGTCCTTTTGTAACTTGAAGGAGCAAACCACAAGCACAAGAATACAAATTGCTGACAATAATGAAGAACTTTTTCTCAGTCATGCTAAATGGTCATCTGCTAGCTCAGCTATGATCCAAACAAGGCAAGAAGGCTGCCCTGCATACAGCCATTGCATTTGTGCCTTTTAGAAGACAGAATAAACTATTGTACTCCTGGCACAAACATTATGCTGATTGATTAATCTTGTCCATCATATCTGTGAAATTCAAAATTAATCTAGAGGAAAACACAGCATTACAGTTTCATTAAACACTGCAGTACATGTTTAACTAAATATTTATTTATGCAGACGATCCTCATCCCTTTTCATCCTTTCTCCTCCCTCAGCCTCAAAGCAGAAGCACTTGTTGAAAAAGTCCTTATTTTTTTCATTTAATTTCTTTTCAAGACATGCAAAAAAAAAAAATCAGTGTAGGGAAAAACAAGAGGGGAGCTTTTATTATCAATAAAAGAAAGACAGGAATCATCTTGCATCATAAGCTCTGAGTTTTGTTAGTCACTTGATTTGAAATATATTTCAATGGTAGACTGCAGTCTGGGCTAAAAAGCCCAGCATTCTTTCTCAAGAAGGTGAGTATACTAAGGTTTAACTGCAGGATAAATATACCATCAGTAGTAGTCCCTCTATTTCCAAGCAAATGAAATCTAAGCACTGGCAGAAAGAGTAAACTAGTTCAACCTTTGCTGTGGACCAAAAGCTAAGTAAAACCATAGACCTCAATAATCAATGCGAAGAGTGCCAAGATACCATTCACTCAAACTTTTAAGCATTACTGTACACATCTCCGAATATACCACCATCCATTTCTATTGAAAATGTCATTTGTTTTTAAGGACATTCTGTACTGCCAAAAATCTGTATGTTTTCCATGATGTTTCATTAAACAGATGGTTTTCCTCAGAGCAAAATTTATGGCTTTTTAGACTGCTGAATTTTGAGTAGTGCAGGTTTAAAATTCATTTTCACCTTCAATACCATGGCTATTTGCTTTGAGAAACCAGAAAGGGCACATTATGCAGCCTAGATAAAACCAACAATTTCTATTACAATGAAAATGACAAGGTGGAGAGAAACCATTATCAAAGCAGTAAGACTGTTGTCATTGTGTCTCAAATTCTCAAAAAAAAGAGGCCAAACAATTTTTCTCTTTTCAAAAACCTTGTCAACCCTGGCAGTGTAACAAACTCTTTAGCAGGAAGACAAAGACTAGAGGGAAGGAACTGCTGCGATCAGTGCTGCCTGGAGTAGGCCCTACGACAACAAGCACAGTAGGATTATCAGACATGGTAACATGAGGAAGCCAAGCAAGTAAAGAAGAAAAGAGATGGGCCAGTCATCTGGTGGCCCTTTTTGCCCATGTACAAAACAGGGGACATCTGGGGATTGTGAGGTGAATTAATGTCAAAGCTTTAGCATGATCATACCCCAGTGTATACTGGGCCTGGCTAAAAGCGGCTTTTGGGTTTCACCAGCAACATACCTAAACACATGGCACAAACCCAGGGGATTTGAGAAAATGACAAGATAATAATTTCTGGAAGCATTATGGTTAGAGAGTAGAAATGTCAACAGTGTTCTGTCAACAGCTGTAATGAATTACCTCTTACAAGAATTTACCCTACTATTCTCTGCTCCATGTAACACAAAGATAACAGTTAAGAATGTAGTAACACGCATTTATAATTTTGTTATTTCTGGAGAGGATTTTTGTAAGAAACACACACTGACCACAAGATGCTCATGCATCTCAGTAATGTTTAAAAGGAAAGTGGACACATGTCACGACTTTACACAATAAACCATGTCATGAGATGCCAAGTGTAACATCTCCCAAATCCAACACTCACTTTACATCTGAAAGTTACTCTAGGCATCTAGCTAAAGATTGCAAAGCAAGCCAGCTGCTGATTACAAAGTGCACTAGATCTCCAAACTCCCAGGTTTAATTCATCCTCACACTATCCAGATCCAAACTTATTTTATTGTATCTGTGGTTTGGTCTTGGGGGAAAATAAAAGAGCCAACAAACAGTTACATGCATACTTAAAATGGAAATAAGGATCTCCAAACAAAACTAAGTGGGGGAAAAAACATGCATTAGACAAAAACATTTTTTGCCAGCTGTGACTGCTTTACAATTCATTTTGGACAGTGAGTTCAGCACAGATGATGAAATAATTTCAGTCATTCAAGGAACTCATATAATGCATCCTCATTACTAGACATAAAATTCTGCACATAGTAACTGCTCAAAATTGCTAATAAAATACAACATACACCAATATCTTCCATCTGAACACTCTTTCCCTTTAAACATAGAATGAAGCGCAGCTAAATTAACTTCCTACTCAGCATATTCATGTAACTGAAGGTACACTGTGTCAAAGGGCAGGCTCCAGATGGGTTTTACGAACACTGTTAGGAAGACAGGAGCTGACCTCCAAAAGCACCTTTCTACAACAATAATGTGCCACCCCAGCAGTTCAATATGGTAGGTGGGGGCAACACAGCTCCTTCCATAAAACAACAAAAGGCAAATCCAGGAGCAGTGGTCCCTGCCTGCTTTGGGAACTCAGCTAACTACCCATAAGGGGCTGTTAGGAAGAAACTTTCCCCAGGGATAGTTATCGAGTAATTGTGTAGTATGGCAGGGTTTTCCCAAAATTCCTCTGAAACAGCTGGTGTTTCAGGACTCACTGACCAGTGGCTTCATCTGAAGTGTCACCTAGATCACTCAACATCTTAAAGATTCTGGCACACAGAGCTGTAAACCATCCAAATTTACATCATTGCCCTGTTGTTTTAGCACCTGCAGCACTTGCACTTGGCATCTGTTTGCAAATCAGGCCCATGCGGTTTTAATTCCCAGTAACATGTAAAATCCATACAGCAGCATACTAACTAGTTTGACATTAAAAGAAACCACTAATAAATTGTATTTCTCCAAACAGCACTTCATTCCACCCAAGAAAGTTTCATTTTGTGGTATTAAAAAAACAAAACAAACAAAAAAACCAACAAAAAACCACCAACAAAAAAACCCCAACCAACCAACAAAACAAACAAAACAAAAAAACACCAAGAGAAGCCACCAGCTCACACTGAACACAAGAGAATGTGCAGTTGTGCTTCCAGGACCACTTCCTATAAGTTCAGGGTCAGAGTTTAACTGAAGTCAAGGAAGCTGGAAGGCAGCATTTAAGTATCTTCCATTTCCTTTCAAAAAAGCAATCTACTGTCGGAGCTTTGCCACATTTAAACTCTGTGATGTGTTCTCCAAATATAAACTCTGATATTTCCTGTGCTGCACTGAGCTCCCACCCAAAAGAAGTAAAGCAAAACCAAGCAACATTAATCTTTAAAACATGTAGGTGGTTCTGCTTATTCCCTGTTCCTCCCTTTCCACCCTGCAATGCTCCTCTACTGCTACTTCCTGCATCAAGACTTCAAAATCCACCTAAGCTGGCAGTGGACCGCAAGAGGAAACAATGAGAATCTCAAGGTTCACAGTACATCTCTACAGGAGAAACACAAGACCTTCTGTACTCTATGCACCTCCTAGCCCCGCCCATCACTCGGGCATCTGGCCTTGCATTGTCAAGAGAAGCTCTTTTAAAAGAAAAGCTAACAACGAGGCAGAGTTACACATCTACTTGTAAGTTCTGATGAAAAGAGAGATGGTATTTTTTATTTTTTGAAAAATACTTTCAAGGAAGAAATGAAACCCAGAGAATACATGAAGTATCATTTTCTTATTAACAGTGAGTAGAGTTTCCTGATAAATTAATTTTGCATTATTTTCGAGCCAAGGAGCCACAGAGCAAGAGCACTGCACTTGCGCACTGAGTTTCCACCCAAACGGCTCCTTTTGGTATGTCCCTTCTGGTCTTTCCCAAGCTGGAGTGCATCGCCCCTTGCAATACAGTCATTATCACAATGCGTGGAACAGCGCTCACAAGGAATCTGCAACAAAAACCAGATGGACAGATTTCTCAATAGAAGTACAGGGTGGAAAAGCCAAACCCTCCCTTGCTTGCTGTCACTTCAGGGCATGCTTTGGAGCTGGGTAAAAAAAAAAAACATTTCCTCAGCAGGTGGTACAAAGAGTTGCTGCTAGAGCAGGAGTGAAGAACCAAGAAAGCTGCCACAGTGCCAGGAAACATGAAGGCAGATGCAGAAAGAGTACCTGTCCCTTGGGTTAGCAGGGCATTTACACGCAGCCTCTGCCTAGAGCAAGAAAAAAAGCACATAGGAAGAAGCAATCCTACTTTTGGGGAAAAAAGCAGCATTAAAGGAGAGAAAAGAAAGGAAGGAAAATATCATTATTTGGCAAAAGCAATCAAAAAGGAGATTTTAACCTGCGTACTATTCCAACACAAGAGGTACAACATCTCATCCTTGCTGCTTATTGCTTCCTGCTAACGGGAAACTGCAAATTTCTCCCATTCCCTGATAGCAAGTACTGTCTTACAGCCAAGGTAAACAGCAGAAAGCAAGGGAAATACTAGGTATATTTGGAATACCAACCACAATAACAAGGGGTAAAGCTAAGAAGCCAGTTTGAGTTGCATTTACTAGCAACCTTCTACAAATTAATTTCTTTGGTAGAAGTGGGTGCTGTTATCCAACTGTATTAGTTTGAAAACAAACTAGTGGAAGGCACCAAGTCAGAATAAAATTTAATAGGGAAATAAAAGAAAAAAAAATAAAGGCAGAAAACACTGGGCTAAACTGACAGAGTCAGGATACAACCTGACACCCTGTTAGTCAGGGTGGTGGTGGCAGTCCAATAAAAATGCAGTCCTCCTGAAGTGATGGATGTGGTTTTGTCGAAGCAGTGATCCTGTAGAAAGGGCCTGCTCTTCCTTGGAAGGTCTAGCGGTGGCTATGTAGCTTCTGTCCTCTGGGAATCCAGTGGAAAGGTTGTCTATGGTGTTCAGAATCTCAGATTATATCCAGGATGGAATGCTTGGTTCCTCCCTCTGGGTGGAGCATCTCCCAATGGGATGATGAGTCATGAGGCAAGGCGTTGATGGGCTCATTAACAGAAGATAGTCTGGAGGGAGTTATCTCTGAGTCACGGGGCATGGCATTGACAGGCCATTAACAGAAAGATAGTCCGGGGGCAGGAGGCAAGGAAGCACTGCCCCACCTGGTTTCAACAGCTCCTGAGGATGGTAATAGAATACACTGCAACCCAGGACACCAACTCTTCCATCTGTCTTGTGGGGTCATGGGCAAGTTTAATCATAGCAAAGCATCAGTGCCATTCCCTGGCCAAAGCCAAAGCCCAGCATGCCACAGATCTGGCCAAAGGGGTGTGGGGAAGGAGAGAAGACCATGGGCAAGAGTTGTACAGAACTGGGAGCTTCTTGCCATGCTGCTGGGTTGGATTGAATCAGGGGGATGGGAAGCAGGAGAATTAGTTTGTCAGGAACAATGCATCCAGCTTGGTCAGCATACCAGGGCAAGAAGAAAAGATAAGAAACCTCTGATAAAACCAGGGGGAGTCTCAGACAGATATCCTGCGAACTAGCTCAAACTAGTCTCAAAGGCCAGGGGTACAAAAGAGCATGCGCGGGAGAGAAAGGTGAAAAGTTCAGGACGAGGAAGAGTTCTTGCCTTCATCAAAAAGACCCTCGGAGACCCCTACCAAAAAACACCAAACAACACTACGCAAGCGCAACGCGGATGTAAATGACTTCTGGGTTCATTATAATACGAAGCGAGGCTGGGCGGGGCTAGGTGATGAATATGTATAGGCGTGTTGCGAAACTTATGAATATGGAACTTGTAACCCGATAAATACTGAGCTGAATGAAGCTGTCGGCACGCATGATTTTGGAGGAGCGATCCCCCGTGCGTCCCAGCGCTGGAATTAAACATACCTACTTTACTACTTCTTTAGTAGTGGAGTTTTTTTCCGATCATCAGGATCAACTTCCATGTGGCTTTTTGTTTCAAATTACTGTCAGCAGATCTGAACTTCCTAATACTTGCTATCAATTTCTGAATTTATTACCAGCATTCAAAAACCTGGGGCTCACATGATTCCACCCACCCCAAAACACCTACTGGCAGAGACCCCATTGCTGCCTCATGCTCTTATGCCCCAGACCACCTTGTCCCTTCTCCATCAGCAGCCTAGAGCAGCTGCACTGTGCATCTCAAGGAGATGTGTGGGAAGGACATGGCAGGACAGCAGGACATTCGCAGTTTCCAGCAAACAAACCGAAAGCATAGTGGTTCTAGCACAGCAAGAAAAGATGGGGACGGTTTGCGAGATTCCCGTGTTTCAACAGACCACAGCAGAATTGCTCACTTCAAGTTGGTGAAAGCATACTGCTCACATAATTAACAGAGATTAACTAAAATCTATAAATGCTCACCCCATTTTTAGGGAGTAGACCTGCCAGCACTTTGCCCCACAACAGGGCAGAACCCCATAAGCCATACTTTTAACTGGAGCTGGAGACACTCCAAAATTATGATTATCATCTAATCTTCACTAAGCT
Organism: Corvus kubaryi; assembly: GCF_017639235.1. Classification (NCBI taxonomy): domain Eukaryota; kingdom Metazoa; phylum Chordata; class Aves; order Passeriformes; family Corvidae; genus Corvus; species Corvus kubaryi. The sequence goes on from NW_024581032.1 coordinate 440,265, forward strand.
ACTAAACAGTCAAGCACACAAAATAGGGCTTAACACACTGCAGTTTAAGTATTTACCCTTAAAAACCCAAGTAATGCAAGGTCTCTCCTCTGTTTCAGTTACGAGAAAATTTCAGATTTGAAAAAAAATTCACATTAAAAGAGACCTATCATGGTTCCTTAGACCTTCCTCAGCTCCAGCCAGGACTCACATCTATGCCAGACCAAGTTGCTTGCACCCTTGCCCAGTTAAGCTCTCTTGGTGTCCATACATGGCAAACAATTTTTTACCTTAGAGAGTCAAAATTTTTCTTATTAGTCTCTTTGTCATTTTTTGCCTTTTCTTTTATACCCCTTATATATCTTTTTACAACTACAGTATTCTTAGTGCTTTTTGCCTACATTCTTGGACTTGTTTGTCAAGCTAAGAGACTAAACATTTTAGAAGCTTCCTAGCTAGTGGTCAGTGTGCCCCAGTCCCCAAAGTTCTCTCCAGAACACATTCTGTAAATGAAGATAGAACCATCCAGGGGAAGGCTCCTTGGGGAGGGGGACTCACTTGAGCCTCTCACTGGGGAATCTTTGATATGCTGATTAGTAAAACCTATAATGTTATACCAGATCTTCTGCGGCGCGCATTTTGCGGGGTGCATTTCGATGCATATGACCTGGACGTGTGCACCTAAGGATCCTTAAAATAAATACCAAGGTAAAATACCTTTTCCCCTTCTAACCATGTATGACTCTTGATTTTAAGACCAAGAAAAGGCATCAATTTAACAATCTGTCTATTACCTTCTGACTGCTTTTGCTTACCTCTTCTCTTATTTTGAGAGGGCTTTTTTTATTAAATGCAACCCCAAATTTCAAAATCACCTGAAAGTCGGTTGACAGTTACAGCTCTGAGACCTTGTTCCACAATCCTTCCCTGCCTGCAGCATTTGTGGTTGAACCTCCAACCTACTGAGCCCCCAAACTTTCTAATCTTACTTCCATAATTCACATATTTATTTCTGTAAATTCATATAGCCTTATTACCTTTAGTCATCGATGCTCTTCTTTTTTTAATTATTCCTTTCCTCACCCTCAATAATTTCATTATGCATAAGCCAACTTTATTTAGATCAATCAAAGACAACAGAAAACCAGAAGAAATCTTTGAAACTGTACTAGTAGGATAGGTTAGGTATTTTTGTTAGTGACAAACAAAAATATGAGTTTCACAAAGCAATTTTCTTAGTAAAGAGTCACAGCTACTGATGAAGAATCAATTTCAATTGCCATTACAAAATCATCCTTAAAATGAATATTTTGCCCAAATGCAATAAAAACTGAACAAAACACTACAAAAACTAGAAAGAACAATCAATGGGTGAAATGACAGGAATGAAGACGCTAAGAGAGCAAAGACCTGAAAAATAAATTCTCTTGCTTTCTAAAGAAATATTTTCACAGGAACTGGTTTGACATTTAGGAAACAAAGCAGCTACTGCTATGGCAATATGCAATAGCCCTCAAAAAAAGAAAAAAAAAAAAAGAGATGGCATAGCAAATGTAAGGACTAAGGCAACTCGAACCATGCCCTCTTGTTTCACTACATGAAATGACACATTTTCTTTTCAAATTGTTACACACTGGTATGAGGTTATCGTACTATCACATCATGGAGACAAAACAAAATTAGATCCACAATCTGTTCTTAGGATATAAGCAAGTGGGTAATAAGTTTCTGCTCTCAAATATGAAATCAGTCATTGTGATGTCATCTGTAGAGGAAGGTTTTCTATTAAGAAATTCTGAATGGTTCTGTGTGCAGCAGAGGCCAATAACTCTGGACTGCACAAGTGCATTTCAGTGTCTTGGTAGAACAACAGAAGTCATGTTTCAGCTTATTGTTCCAAATTAGTCCAAAAAGACCAAGGGCATTTTAAGTAATAAACTGCCACCTCAGCTTTATTCAGAACACTTTATAAGAAAGAAGTCCACTGCACACATACTATACAAAAATTATCCCCCAAGGGTAGAGGAGAGAGAGACAAAATTTTCCAACAGTCCCAGTGACTCCCTCAGCAACCAATTCCTGAAACTGTTTTAACAAGCGCTGGAGAGAACCTCTTCAGAAAGGACAAGAAGGCAATGGAGCAGAAGAGGTCAAAAAATAAAACGGAAGATCCCTACAGACTGAACTCTCCAGCACATGCCTGCACTTAGGCTTTCGAACGAACAACCACTACAGTTATTTGTGAGACAGCACTTACTTCCTGGCAGTACTGAAGAATTCCTTCTTTTGTCCCAATGCAGGTCTTGGTGCCAGAGGGGTCTGATTCCCACTTTCCATTCTGCACGTTCATGTGCATGTTGAGTTTGCCACAGAACATGGCAATCTGAGGCTCCGCCAGCAGCCCTGCATTTCCATCAGCAGGCACCTGGAAGGAGAAGAAAAGTTTTAAGCTCACATCTGACATTTCAGTCCAGCCAAAGCAGCAACAGGTCAACCAAGCCTGAAACAAACTCCAGACTCATCCACCCATTGCAGCAAAGACCAAATTTTTTACTCAGGAAGATGAAAGAAATGCAAATTGGGGTCTTCACAGAAGTTCAGAATACAATAGTATAATTTTAAAGCTGTAAGCAAACTGTTCTGTGGCCCAAAACTGTCTTCTTACCAACTTGGGGTAAATACAGAACAACAAGCACAGCTGGAGCACAATTATAGAAGTTTGATTTTCCAAACATAGCTGTTATACTGTGGGAGGAGGGGTTTATTAACAACAAAAAAGTAACAAGTTTTTAGCAAGAGTTTCCTAAAAAAGCTCACAGTGTATCTTTTTTCAAGCCCCTCGGTAGTTCATCTCCTTGTTGACCACACAGGCTCTATTTTATCATATCTTCTGAAGATGGTGGGTTAAAAGCAGCTTCCACCTAAGCTTTTCTTGGACTGAACCTCAAAATGCAGAGGGGCTGGGGAGATATCAAAATAGGTCTGCTAAAGGTCTAGCTCACTGTTGCTGCCTGCTCCGAGGTCATCTTTCCCCCTCCTCGATACTAGTCAGACAAGTCAGGACTTGCCCCTGCCCTGTGCTCTGAACCACTTTGTTCTAATGGGCAGGCAAAACCAAAAGTAACTCAGACTCTGGAGCAGTGTCTGATTGGCCAGTTACCCCAGGTCCGCCCGTAGCTCTCTCCTTTCCCTTCCCCTGAATAAAAGAGAGCTCAGAGTGGGCCCGCCCTCTTTGGCTCAGCTCCCTTCTGCGAATAACTCATGTGTCTGTGATTCTATTGAAAGCATCTGATTGCAAGACTGAAGCATAAGCCAAGGGCTATATTTCTACCTCTTTGCTTCTACTAGTGGTATTAGCTTTGCAGCTACCATTTGCCGCTTTTTAGAGCTACAGAAATGCTAGATCGTCCATGCTACCTCTCTAGACTGCTCGAGGCTTTCTAAGGCATTGAACTACAAGCCTAGCCAGTAAAAGCGCTGTGAGTATAACCACAGCTCACAACCGAGAATTATAGAATACTATCTCCCCAACAAGCATTAGAATACCAGGCTCAAGACAGGGGCTCCTCTTGAACCACAGACATACTGTCCTTGACACTCAAACCAAGCACTGCTGGGGCATAGAGCCAGACATCAGAGGCACCCTCAGCATGGGTTTAAATCTCTCCCATGGGACCACAGCACTGAAAGCAAATCAAGAGCCAACCCCTGAAGGTATAAGCTGAAAGGACTCACTTCTGTTTTACATCTGAGGAACATGACACAAAGAGAAACCTCTTCTCTGGGTTAGGTACCTCAAGAGACAAGCCTACAGCTCTCCACTGCCCCTCACACTCCAAAGGCCAGTCCATCATATTCAAGGTACAGCAGAGTATTCATTTGAATTTAAATATCTATTTTCAACTTTTAATCTCTTAGCTAGAAAACTTCTCAAGAGGAAAATAAAAAACATTTTAAAAATTCACAAAAAACCTGAAGAAACAGAATTATGGTATTATGGGAGGTATGCAAACCCGGGATATTAGTTTCACTCTTTGTTTAAACAGACACAAAAAAGACTTACAGAATTTTATATGCCCACAGTACTAAAAAAAACCCCAAACTCCACACTAAGAAACACTGCAGGAGTGAACATCTAACTATCCATTAGATTAGCATTGAAAGTGAAAATGCCAAAATTAAACCAAGGTTTTGTTTGGTTTTTTTTAAAGAGAAAGGAGAGAACATTTCTTTTCCTGTTCTCATAAGATGTTAACTTGCCACTGCAATTCAGCTCAAAAAAATAAAAAATCTATAAAAAGACAGGAACACCTCAACTGGCAGAGATTTCCCTTTACTATCTCAATTTCTCTTCTCCTGTGAAACAAGTACGTTCTGTACCATTTAAAAGTCTACTATCACTGTTGTTTCACTGGAAAATTAGAGAATTTTCCAGTAACGGGGATGTCACCTTTTCTTGGCTTGCCTCGATCAGCAAAACTATCACATGCTTACTCCTTCTAATACCTTCAGAAACTTTGGAGAGCAACTCAAATGTAACACATCTATAACAATCTGCAAAATATCCTCCAAGTTAACTATTTTATTTTTCTTTATACATGCAACATAACCCTATCAAAATTTCAATAAAAATAGATGTAAGTCATTCCACAGGTGATGTATGGATGAGAACTCTATATTCCCAGTCCGCTACTCCAACTCAGATCTTTATTAAATTAATAAAGCACACAGTAGTCACACTGAGGCAGATTTAAAATTTTTTTCACTCAATATCATAGTTCTAAATTTATCAAGGACTTGCCCTGTGGTTTTGTAACTGGGAGCTTTTGCGTATTTTTTTTGTCCTAGCTAGAAAGACAGATAAAATTTAAAGTGCTATCAATTGAACTCTAAAAACACAACCTATGCCTGTCTACTTAAAATCTCATTCCCTTCAGAAAAGCCATGACATCTCCCAGCTTAATTAAATTACCAGATGATCACATTTAGCCTTCTATATTTTGAGATGTCAGGGCCTGATGACCTGCTCAGCATAGCACTTCATCTGATTGATTAGGACAGCTAAATGTTTCTAATTATAAAGAAATACTAGAGCAACTAACAGACATTGTAAACCTAGCTAAAGTACTTAGATCATAGGATCAAAGATTGATTTGGGTTGAATGAGACTTTAAGATTGAGTCCAACTGTAAACCTAACGCTCCAATTTAAAGCAAAATAAAAGCCAAAAATAAAAGATAAAATTTAGCTGAGATAACTAATTTCAAGGGGTCTCTATATGGTGCAAGTTCCTGATAACATAAAATCTCATGAAATATTACTTATTTTAAGAAACATCGAACAGCAGTTTGATCACAAAGGAGACTGAACACCAGTATTTTGGGGGAAAGGTGGGGAAATGTAGCACTTTCTGTAAAAAACCATACACTAACAAAGAATAAAACCTCAAAAAAAAAAATGCAGGAGACTAAAACATTAGTAAAACCAACACAGTGATTTGTCCCACCCATACTACCATAACATTTTAAACTTGTGAATGAATTAATAGCTGGTCACGTCAAAGGTATATCCAGCTTAAATATGTGAGCTGGTGACGAATTTTATGCATCACTCAAGTTTTCTTCATAACCAATGGTTTAATTCATTTACATTCATACCCTCAAAAGAAAAAAAAAATCTGCATTACAATGCAATTAAATAATCTAGAGCACCGATCTACACTGATAAGCAGCTTCTATAGAAGTAATGCTGAATAACATAAAGCTACAGTCCAGTTTATTACACCAACACCTGCAGTGGTAAATCTCTCCTTGACTAATCCTAGAGCTCTCAGTAAGATTAGTCTCCCAAAGAATAACTCACAGGACGCAAATTACATTAACAGCAACTATTTACTTTATTAATATTCTGCAAAAGCAAAAACTCCAAGCATATTACTGGAACTGTAATCACATATTATTTTGTCTCCTTTGCAAACAACTTTGAAGTAGCAGCATGGCTTTTTTTCCTGCCTCTTGGCAAATCATTAAATAAAAGACCAATTAACACAGCGTCTCAACGTAACTTCGAATGTTATGCTCAGGTTTTCTAAGTATATCCAGTTTTCAGAGACCAAGTAAGAACACTACTCATCACTTACAGAAGACATCTGTAATATGATTTCTGTAATGGGAACTACATAAATTTGAAAAATGGCATCTACAGGACTCTGAAAAAATTAACTCAACTGACGGTACACTATTTAGATCTCTACATTAGTCTACTGTGTCACAAGACATTCAAGCACTAGCCTGACATCTTTTTCATATAGAAAACAAAATTACTGATTTTTAGAAGTGTAAGGGTACAAGTTCTTAAAGAAAGGTTCCATGGCTGTGGTAAAGCTCAATGCTGACAGCAGGAACTCCCATAAAGAATTCCAGCATATCAGAGGCCTATCTTCCAGTTTCAAGACTCATTTCATTTCCATCTGAGTGCATCTTCCTTTGCTACATTTCCTTCTTATGAGCAGATAAATGATGATGTGCTTAAAATATTGTTTTAAAGAAAGCAAATTCAAAATACCTTTCAAGTAGGCTTTCAGTATTTTGCATACTCTCATAGGTGGGGAAAGAAAAGAAAAGAAAAGAAAAGAAAAGAAAAGAAAAGAAAAGAAAAGAAAAGAAAAGAAAAGAAAAGAAAAGAAAAGAAAA
>NW_024581032.1:446945-496245 GCF_017639235.1 Corvus kubaryi
AAGAAAAGAAAAGAAAAGAAAAGAAAAGAAAAGAAAAGAAAAGAAAATCCAACCAACACTAAAGACTGAAATCAGAAGACAACTCTGTAAGATAAAGCCCACTGGGTATATAACTGCTTTGGATATGGAAAGAAGAGGTACAAAACAAGGTCAGTCTTAGCAAGGCCACCTGAATGGCATAATTTAATGACTGGAGCCTGTCTTTAAAAATAGGTGTTTCATAGCATTTTTCTGTTTGTTTTTAGAGGGAAAATAGTCATTACAAGTATTTATTTCAAAATGCTGAGTTACATATAACACAGGAAAAGGAAAAAGAAAAAGAAAAAGAAATCATGCAAGCATTAAAATACTAATATGTAGGGAATCTGTTTCCTTTCCATGCTAGGGAGCAGTAGAGATGCCTCTGCTTTCCTGTCTTTCAGGCCTGGCAATTTAGCACATCTGTTTGAGGAGAGATGCACATCCACATGACATGCTGGATGCCATTTATACCATTCCTGAGACACGCAAAAATGATTTTGATAGCAGAGTACAGAGAACTTAAAGAAGTTTATCCAATAACAAAACTATAATAAGGAATACCTTACATTAAGAAAAAAGTATGTGGAGTTTTTTAGCTCACTGGCATTCCATTATAATATCAAAAGGCCTTTTCGTTTCAAACACCATCATTATTTAAGACAGAAAGCATAGCCCTCTCCCCTCCTCCATTCTCTCTGTCACTGCTTTTTGCAGATACAATTAGTGTATTTGCTAATAGCGCTTCATAATCCCTATTTAACCAACAAGTGTTGGCTTTTTTCACAATTCAGGTTATATTCAGAAAACACAGTCTGCAAGGTTTTACTCTCAAGAGGTTTTCCATCAAGGGACCAAAGTAACACCACTTACGATAGCTCTGCTATTAACTTATAATTAAGAACTACAATATAATAGGGAAATAAGCATCAGACTGTCTATGTGCTGTTATTAACCACTGAAACATCAAAAACCATTTCGCAGAAGTCCTAAGACAGCTTCTGTGATTGATATTGCTTTATTCTGCAAACACTAACCTGAAGCCACTTTTATAAACATTCGAAGTGTACCTAATTTGCAATAATTACTTAATTTGTAATTACTTTCAAGAAAAGGATATTCAATAACAATCTCCATATCTACAACTTGTTCAAGAACAGCAAATGTCCTCCTTAGTTTAGGAGATGACTAAAATAATCCCTTGCTGATTTTCATTTTTAATGCTAATACCAGTTCAAACCTCCAACCAAGAAGTCAGCAACTACAGCTTTAACAACTTCTGTTGACAAAAATAGTAAAGCAGGGGTTCAAATAATGTGAACAATTAAGTATATCCAATCATAACACATCACCCTTCCAACCCATGGCTGTGCTTCCTCCAAACTTTTATACCATATTTGGGTTGAAATCTGAGGTTTCACATTAACTAAAGCAGCACCAATTTGCATACATAGCAGTTTATTTCCTCTATGACTATTAACAAAATAAAAGAAATTCTATCTTTGAAGTGGGGCCACTCATAACTGTTTTTCCTATAAATAACAGAGGTAAAAATAGAATGAGTATGAAAGGACTCTCTGCTTGCCTTACACATTCAGTGAGCAAAACATGATACAGAGACTTGTTATTCCCAGTTGGAAAGACCAGGTTTGTTCCACTGGACTGTCTGGTCTGCTGAACCCTACAAGTGAAGACTGTTACCCAGTTCTAGAAGTCTACAGTTCAAATTGGGCAAATGCCATGCAAATACAGGTTTATGTCACCGGACACAAATCCATGATTTCTTGCATGAGTTAGCCATCAACTTTGGCAGACTGTAAACTATTACACTCTGCTCTAGATATTATAGATACTAATATAAAATATTTCTCCTCCTAGCTTTGTTAGGATCTTCACAGAACACAAATGCTTTAAAGACTATTTGTTTTTAAAAACCTGCACATGTAGATACACAATGAAAAAATCTCCTCCTTTCTTAAAAACGCAATCAGGACAAAAAAAAAGAATTAAAAAATAAGGCACCCAAATTAGAAAAGGGGGTAATATCAAATTATTGTCGCCTCACAACTTCAGGATGGTTGTTTGTCAAAACCAAGGAAAAGTTTCCATCTCCTCACTTTTCCGTAGAGATGAAAAAGAGTAAGGTTGTCAAAATCAACACGAATAATTTAGAAACAGTGTTTCATTGTATAATGTTTACATAGAAACAGCAGCAGCAATTACTGCTGTCAACAGCCTATAGAAAGAGGTCAGAAAAACACTTTACTGATTACTCACTAAAACTGCTCAGTACAGTTGCTCCTCCTGGAAGACAAACGTTTATCGCAAACAGTCACAGAAAGAACCACCTTCCTAACCTGCAGAAAACCCTGTGAAGATCCAGATCTGATTTACAAAAAGCCATCATACAAAATTTGGTTGAGAAACACACTCCATCAAAAAGCTTCTGGAAAACCAGAGAAGTTTATTTGCCCTGACTATAACCTATTTAACCCAAGTGCAACTATCTGCACACTGTCCTCCTGACCCGCTTCATAAACAGTGATGCCAAAATGCATCACAACAGCACAATACACACATCTCCACAGCAGCTCAAGGATCAACTGCTCCACAAATAACATAAAAGCAACTCTGCCTTCGAGCCTGCAGAGGAAAATATAGTATTCTCAAAACTATCTTCTGGCAGCCAATCATTCTCCTCACCCACACCCTTCACAAGGTCCTGAGATATAGGCTGTATTTATTCCATACATCTTAGTTTTAGTGCTTCCCTCAGGTCACGTTCCACGTACTTGTAGAATGACACCCCAACCCAGCCCCAGGTGTTTGTCAAAACCAAACCAAAAATATGCCAGGACTAAGCACCGAGTTCACAAGGATATCTTGTAGAGCAACAGGGAGGTTGAGTGCTCCCCCCCCGAAGACCTGAGTGAACCAGCAACCAAGTGCATACAAGAGATATTCACAAGACCTGAGCAGAAGTGTCTATGTAAACAGCTGACCTGCATGTGCATGTGTCAAGACCAAGTGGATTTCCCTCCCTGGGGTCCCTGGAATCACTAGGAAGCAAGGAGGACAACCACAAGAGCAGCAGAAGCCTAGCTCCTGTGCTGAACCTGTCCAGTGTCATCCTGCACACATTTCCATGCTCCTGTGAGAGTGACTAAAAACTAAAATTTAGCTACAAAAATCAGCATCTTTGAATGTCATTATAAATGTGAGGAATTATCACAGGGAGTACCCCATCATGTCAGAGAAGGCAGATCTTTGCATCAGCTACATGAACATAACAAAAACACATTCATCTATAAGTGCAGTGTCAAGAGCTTCTTACCTACCACCAACCCTACCAGCAACAAGTCTGCTTCCAAAAAAACCCAAAAACCTAAAAGCCACACTCCCACAACCTCCAAGTTGAGCATCTTAATTTAAGATGATGTGAAGGTGCTTGAATGCATCCAGAGGAGAGCTACAAAGCTGCTGAAAGGGCTGAAAGGAACGACATCCCATAAGGAAAATCTGAGGACTCCACGCTTATCTAGCTTGGAAGAAAGGAGGATGAGGGGTAACCTCATTACTCCCTACAGCTTCCTGAGGAGGGAAGTGGAGAGGGAAGTGCTGAGGTCTTCTATGTGGCATCTAGTGATGGGATGCATGGGAATGGTTCAACCCTGTGCCAGGTTCAGACTGGACATTAGGAAGTATTTTTTTACCAAGAAGATAGTCAAACACTGGAACAGGCTTCCTGGAAAGGCTGGCAATGCCCCAAGACTGTCAGTAGCAACTGGGCAATGCCCTTAGTAACAGGCTGTAACTTGGTCAGGCAGCTGGACTAGATGACCACTGTAGCTCCCTTCCAACTGAAATACTGTATTCCATTCTAGCCTCTATGTCACCATGGTCACAACCAGACCAGGAGTGCTAGCAGTTGGGCACTACCAAGGGCAGGAGGATAATGGAAGGAGCAGGGACAACCTTCACCCAACCAGGTCTTCCCTGGAATTACCTTAAAGAGGCCATAGCCAAATTTACAGAGCTTTAAGTTAGCCATTGATAGAACAGTAACTGAAAACCCTCACAGCCAACACTTATCCCCAGCCTGCAGGTACCTCCACACAGTTTAGTCACCATTTTTTATATAAACTGCCATTTTGGCAGGAAGAAAAATTATAACAAGCAGATTGACCAAAATTATCCAAGACTGGAATGACTTTCAGGAAGCATTAAATCTAGTGCAGCACCAACTAACCATTAACATAGGGGATGGAAAGGCAGAGGAGGTGGAATAACATCAAGATTTTACAAGCTGAATAAAAAGTGCATTAAGGAGACAAAAGTAAAAAAAAAAGCTAATCCTGCTCCCAAGCTATTAATTTAGATTTTGAAACAGTTTTTGGTCATTTATGTGTCAATATGTGTTGACTAACAGAAGCAGGGTAAACAAGACAAATCCTGTCAGAATTAATGATCTTTTATTCATTTGGAAAAATAGGAGGAAAAAAAAGATTAAATTCAGCAAGTGTGCAAGTTTGACAAAAGAAGTGTTTAATGATACCAGAAAATATGACAAGTGTTATGATTTCTTTTGGTACATCTACATGTGCAGAAATGTTAATGATACTGCATTTAAATTTCATCACCTTCAAGGCTGTCACTACCCCAAAATAAACACAAGACTCTGTTTTACAGGGCAAATCAAGGTTTTGCACTGAAATAAATCACTGTAAACCATCTAATTCTAGGATTGTATTTTCTATTCCAACACTCAAAGCCACTACCACTTATCTTAAACAAATATATGAAGTAGAAGAAAAATAAGAGTGCATTTCACAGCAATGCAACAGACCACAGAACCAAGCTCAGTAATAACTTCGGGGGTCCTATCATACCCATGAAACTCACTGCTGCAAAACTGAAACTACAAGGTGAGAGTAAGTATTAAAAAAGCCCTGACTTCTAGTTTGCGTTTATATTAAAGCACCTTTTTTTTGAGTGGTGTAAATTATATTTTAAGCCTATTTCATTGCATGTGTACCTGGAAAGGATGTGAAAAAAAAAATTACTATATGCAGAACTAAACTCAGTAATATGAAATAAATTTAAATTCTATCTGTTCAGTCAAAAAATTACTAACAATCCTAGTTCAATGCACTTGATAAAGACGTTAACATTTGAGCAATGTCAGCTTCTCAAATGAACTTGATCCCTCAAATGTCAATCAATGCTCAGCAATTTATTGACTTATTTTTAATTCGACGTAGTTGAGGACTGTAAGATAGCTTCACATCTCATTCGTCACATTTCCACTATCATGCTTAAGCATCTCATGGAAGAATCCTTCTGTATAGTATCCTCATTCCTTTTTTATGTGATTTGTTTTTCAACTTTTCCTGCTAAAACTAGGCTGCAAAAGGATAGTTTGTAATAGGATAGCAATCCCTTTCAGGGATGCTTATATTTTGCCTCGATCCCAAAAAAATTGTTGTTACTCAGCCTCTCACAGAGTCATATCTAACTTAGAAAGGTTTGTGTTGAAAAGGACCTTTAAAGATCATCTCATTCCAGCCCCCTGCCATGAACAGGGACACCCTTCCACTAGACCAGGTTACTTAGAGCACCATCCAACCTGGCCTTGGACAATTCCAGGGATGGGGCAGCCACAGCTTCTCTGGGCAACCTGTGCCAGTGCCTCACCACCTGAATAGGGAAGAATTTCTTCCTAATATCCAATCCAAACCTACTGTTTGTCAGTTTGAAGCCATTCCCCCCTGTTCTGTCACTCCAGGCCCTTGTAAATAGTCTCTCTCAATCTTTTCTTTAGGCTCCCTTCAGGTACAGAAAGGCACAATAAGTTCAGCCTGAAGCCTTCTCTTCTCCAGGTTGAATAATCCCAATTATCTCAGACTATTTTCATAGGAGACATGTCCCATGCCTGTGATCACTTTTGTGCCCCTCCTCTGGACTGGCTCCAACAGGTCCGTGTCCTTCCTGTGCTGGGACCCCAGAGCTGGATGCAGCACTGCAGGTGGGGTCTCAGCAGAGCTGCGAAGAGGGGCAGAATCCCCTCCCTGCCCTGCTGCCCACGGGGCTTTGGATGCAGCCCAGCACACGGGGGGTTTCTGGACTCCCAGCGCACACGGCCGGGGCATGTCCAGCCTCTCACCCACCAGCACCCCCAAGTCCTTCTTGTAGGGCTGCTCTGGATCTGTTCATCCCCAGCTTGGATTGATACGAGGGGTTGCCCTGCAGCAGATGCAGCACCTTCGACTCGGTTTGTTAAACCTTATGAGATTCCCATGGGTCACTTCTCAAGCTCATCCAGGTCCCTCTGGATGACATCCCACCCTTCAGGCAATAGCACCACTCAGCTTGGTGATATCAACAATTTGCTGAGGGTGCACTCAATCCCTCTGTCTAGGTCATTAATGAAGGTATTAAATATCACCCCTCCCAATACAGACCCCTAAGGGACACCACTCATGTCACCAATGTCCATCAGGACTCTCAGCCATTGACCACCACCCTCTGGCTGTGATTATGCAATCTCTTTCTTATCAATCTACCAGTCCACTGATCCAATACATGTCTCTCCAATTTAGAGAGAAGGATGTTGTGGGGGACTGAGTCAAAGGCTTTACAGAAGTCCAGATAAATGACATCTATAACCCTTCCCTTGTCCACTGATGTAGTCATTCCATCACAGAAGGCGACTGGGTTGGTTGGGCAGGGCTTGTACTTGGTCTTGAATCACCTCCCTGTCTTCCATGGGCCTTAGTGTGCTAAGGATGGTTCTAGAAGGTTCTAGAAGGATGTTCAGATGCATTTTGAAGGAGGAAAAAAGGAAGGAAGGAAATAAAGTATTTAAATTACCTGTTTGGCACTCTTTTTAATCTTTTTAGATCCCTTTGGGCAAACGAACAAACTTTGCTTACAGTACAGATGACAATATTATTTCAAAGGCCTCTGTTTAAGTAATTGGGACTTGACACTTTCTAAATAAATAAATAAATAAATACTAATAATAACAACTTAAAAAAACGGTGCAAAAACCACAACATTGGAGTTACATTTCTAAGCATGATTCTTGTATTACTGATTTATTACACAGTGTTAACATCCCGTATTTTTGACAATACAGGAATTAGACAAAGTGAGAAAGTATACAAGGCACATGAGTTCTCCTGAAACCAACCTCCTTGAAAAAGAGATACCAGATTTTTCAATTTGGAAAATCCTGTGGGCTTACATCATTTTCCTATTGTAGAAAGACAACATTAGATGACTGAACTAATTACTCTAAATCTACAGAATTATTACTGCATTGCAACAACAATACGATGCATTTGTGAGCTTCTCCAAGAAAAAATGGAAGCTGAAACCAACCTGCTCAGAGGATTTTTCCTGTGTTCCAATCTGAACAAAGCTTTTTCTACCTAAGCAAAATTCACCACAGCCAGAAGAGCTGTAATTTTCCTTGTGAAACGGGACCTCCACCCTGCATCAACTGGATTTCAAAGGAAGATCTGAGACTGATATTTTATTCTCATTATTACTTATCTTGCATACAGTTCTTTATCTGCCCTTGATACAGAGGCACCATCTACACTGCTAAAGCAACTCTTCCATGGACTGCATTATTTGTCATTCTCCAAAGATACAAACGGAATCATCCTCTGCTGTCGTTGGGCTGAGCCACAAACATCTGAACAGAGCCATGGGAGAAGTCTGATGTAATTCACCAGTTTTAACACAAGGCGTTTCAGCTATTTTGCACTATGACAGCACTCCACATTTATGCCAAAGGTCCCCCTCATCTTCTTTTGATGCAGAACTATTGTTTGCTCAAGTGGCGAATCTGTGACTCAGTCTTCTCTGCAAGCTGTCCGACTAGTTGGATTACTAGAATTATTATTCTATTAATAAAAATAACCATTTCCCAATTTTATTCCACAAACAACGTGAAGATGAATTAACAAGATATTTCTGGCATTTGCTGACTTCAACCATCAAGTGTTTCGCATGATGAGGACTTGCTGACTGCTTACAAGGAAGAACACGCCCAGAAGATCCTTCCTGAAATTTTTATGCTACCCAAGATGCCAACACATCACCAATTAGACAAACGATTTTTTAGCACACAGAAACACCACTATAAGCAAGCCACAAGGAATTAATCTGTTAACAGCAGGATTAAACAATGTAACACATTACCTGGATGACCTTCAAGGCATATAGAAAAACCTGACAGAGTCCAATAGATGGCTGACAGACTCCCTTCATTTTGAGTTGAAGGTCTAGTTCTTCAATCCTTCCTCTAAAAAAAAATCTATGAATTTTTATCTCTCCACAACAGAACTGTGATAAGGGAATTAATACAGCATTATTAGACATCCCATGCTGAAACAGATCCTGCCCTGGATCTGTTTTTCGGGTACTTGAATCACCTGTTACCAAAAAAAAAAAAAACCACCCCACCAAAACTTCACTGTCCCACTAGATACGAGCTATTTTCATATCACTGTACACCCAGCTGCTGGTTTTTGAGCAGCTACTCCATGTCCATGAGGTTTTTTCATAATAATCATGTTGCATATTCAAAAGAAAGTCTGGCCTTCAACCTCTGACACTATGCCCCACTCCCATGGTCTACAAGGTGAAGCCATTTCTCCATCTCTCTGCTTTCTGGCTCTAGCACACAGAGTCAGCTTATTTAATTTCATTGACCAGACCAAAGACAAGACCATAATTATTGCATACATATAATATTAAGAATACATATTTAAGTAATAAAGAAAAAGACCTTCAGAAGTGCTTAACAGAAAAAAGTAGAGGATTCCTCAGTTTTGGGAAGAATAAAAGAAAAGTATTCTTTCATTCTCTCAACTGGGCACATTTCAGGTTTCACCTCTACAGTTTGCATGCTGCATGTTCTTTTTCTGATTAAAAGCTACTGTACATGACCTACATACCATTGTGCTAATGTTTAAAACCAAGAATCTTTTCTTTTTCAGGACCTGTGAACAAGAAACAAGAGTAAGGAAAAAAACAAGCAAATGAAGACACAGTGAAGCTCTCACAGAATCAACCCCAGCAGCTTTGTTCAGCAGACTGGGCAACAGTAATACATGATGGGCCCCAGCACCAATTCTCCCTTCGGTGGGGATCATGCACCAGGTACATTACATACATACCCCTCTGCACAACCATGATAGACAAACAAAAGCCATTTATATAAGCCAGGAGTCTCAACTTTATTGGAAATAGCAAACCAAAGGAGTTACAGGCTTGACCACACAAACCAGTTATTCTATAGACTGCAACTCTTCAGCTTAAAAAGCTAAGAAAAACCACCCAAAATTGGACATGAACATATTTAGTCAGCCTCAAATAAAATTAATCCCTAACAACACAATAATCAGAAAGATAGTTATGTTAAGCTTATGACTTTCCAAAATCCATTATGAGATTCAAGAAAACAACAGGAAAAAAGCAACTAATATGCAGGAAGCAATATGGGACAAGACGAAAAAAACGTTCAAACCACTCTTCTCAATACATGAAGGCCACCCTACAGAAGTACACTTATTTTTCCAATATATATATTTAAATTTTCAAACCCTACCTCTGGTATCTTACAGCAACTGCTCTCTTTAAAGACACAGCCTTCATCTGATTTCTTCCACAGACAGTTTTTAGCAAAAGCTTTACTGATTTCAACATTCGGAATGTTAACCAAATAGACAGCAGAGTACCCTATTTATGTTCTCACTCTTTCCTATGTAGAAGGTATACTCCCACCATGAGTTCTGAATTTCTGATCTTATGGAGTGCCATGGAATACTCCAGCTGTTGATTAGGTCTGGGAGCCAGGGAAACTAGATTCTGTCAATCCAATAACTTTCTTCCAGTGTGGTATTCTTACAGTAATTTTCTAATAACACAGAAGTAGGTACCACATGCAAGTTTACTTATGCAAAACATGGAAACACAAGAAAAACTGTGCTTGACAACTCTTGCTCTTCTATGGGAGGACATGCTGTTAATTGTGGCTGCCAGAATCTTACATAAACATCTCTCATTCAGACAAGGATAGAAAAAGCAATTGATTGAAGAGGTGAACCAGAAGCCAAAAATTCAGAATATGAGTTTCTGGTTTGTTCAACTACACTAAGGCCTCAGACTCCTCTTGTAGGTCCACCCACTAACAGCAACTGCTCTCTGTCTTGACAACAGTGATAGCAGAATAGACATGGTCACACTCATTTGATTTGAAGGCTCATGAGAAGTACTGCATTCAAATACAACATCCTTAAAGACTACATTTCAAATTCATATTAATTGAATTTAAGAGATTGCCATGAAAGAGATTAAGATGAACTTGGAGGCAACTTTCAGATCACCAAACGATAAAAGAAAAATGAGACTATCCATTGTTAACTATTATAGCCAGATCCGAAAGAACTGATCCAAATAAGATGACATAATAAAGATGAAGGCTGTTTCCTTACCAGTAAGTAGACTAAAATCACCACAGATCGTTAAGCATAAAAAACCCCCAAATCATTAGCCCTCTGCTAAGGAGGGTAAGAAACCTTCCAGGTTTTTTAATCATGTTGGAACCACATACTTGAAAGGTGAGCATTTTTTGTCTTAAAAAGCTCCATTGTATTTTTGCTGTTTAGAACACATAAATACTTCAAACACTGGCTTACTTTTGGGGATTTTTTCATTTGTCTTTTAAATTAATAATCTGGAAGATTAAAACATCATCTTGCTTTTGACACTCATCAGCTATAGCATCCTGATAAACCATCACCACAAAAAAGAAAACAATACTATGCTTTCCCACCTCCTGCTTGTTGCTTTATCAAGATGTAATAAGAACAATTTACACCATGAAAGATGTCACATACACTGCAACAATGGAAAGGAAGAAAAATTTTTATTTGGTTACTGAGCCTGGTACTCTATTACAGAAATCCCGCTGAACACTAATGACACCTTGTGCAGGGAGTGCAAGGAAGCCTTATTTCCATACACTAATAGAAAAACAATGGCTGTGAACTTTTATTTAAGACTAGCTAGGGTGCAGTGAAAGCAGAAATAACACGTATTTTATTTCACTTGACACAACATCCAAGGACTATAAGCAGGGATGCTGACCCCTGACAGGGAATTCGACCAGAGTACTAAATGTAGAGCACAAACTCTACACAAGCTGCCCACAATCCAAACACTACAGAGTAGCAACACAACAGTTTATTTCTCCTCCAATTCTCCATGCAGATTTATCTGCAGATATTAAAAAGTGCTTACAACCCACATTGGTGAAAGTTGCCCCAAGCTGCCACAAAGCCTCTTTTATGGATGTTTCTTCCTCTTCTGAAAGAATATGCTCCCTGAAAGTTACACACATTCATTTTCACCCTCAGGGCAAGAAACCTTAAAACTCAAGATGTCTTACACAACTAGGCTTCATTTCACTTGTTGTGCTGAGAGATTGAAAGAAACGGTACCACTGAAAACATAGTACCAACTACAGCTGACATCAGGAATTGCCTTAATACCCTGTTCTTATTCCATGTACAAGCTAAGGTAATCCAAGGCAACCTACACCTGCCTTTCTAATCCCACCTTCAGAAGACTCCCTTCACGTTCTTCCATTTCCAGCCCTGTTCTACTGCTGAAAGCAACAGCAGCCATACTCAGCAGCCACAGTAACTTTGGCAGGATTCCTTGAGCATGGCACAGCAAAAGTAAGAAAATAGTAAAAAGATGACCTGAAAATACAACACAGAGCTGAAAAGTCCAAGTAGGGAAGACTCCATCTTCATATGAGCCTTGAGACCACCTCAAGCACTAACTTCATACAGAAGTTATGTATATGTATATACATATACACCAAGAAATAGTGCTTTTAACCCAAGACAGATGAAAAGGTCAGAGATCTGCACTGGAGCTTACAGTCCTTCTCCTTCCAGCTGGCAACAACCACCTTCCAGCAAGAGACAGACTTCTCAGTGAACTATAAGTAAGCAGTCTTCCCCCAGCTCCCCCCTTCCTGTCTACAAGCTCAGGAACATGGTCACAGTTCCCAGCATTTGCCAAGATGTCAAGAGGGTTCAGCTTAAAACAGCACAGCAGCAGCAGCACAGTGTCCCGCTCCAGAGGCCCTGGAAAACCTCAGGAGAAGACATGGCACTTCCCTTACTTGTGCCCAGCCTAGGCTTAGCCAAGGTAAGCGTTCCTCATCACACTCAGTCTGCAGTGGTGAGGCACTCCACACTGCAATGCAGGACCCCAAACTGAGGATTTACTCAAAATAAAGCAATTCCTAGTATTACATTCACACTATGTACACACATACCATGGGGACTTTACTAATGGTATACTTCCATATCCGCAAATCATCCACAACCACAGTATTTTGAAAACTGAGTACTTTTAAGAGTTCTTCAACTCATTCCAGCTGGCAACAGAGTTCTCCTTTTTGCTGACAGGGCCACATGCTCTTTCATCCTCGCCCTCTGCAGTCAGCCAGTGTACATTATGTGGTTCTTCCCTTTGTCATCATAACAGGGAATATCATCCATTAACACTAGCACTGTTTTTACTTGCGTTGTAGAACCATGAGGACAGCTGAAGTTGTTTCAAGGTAACGAAGAGTATCATTAGAAGCACACATACTTAGTTTCAGACACACTTTAATTTTCTTTTGCTACATAAAAGTAGAAAATAAGTATCAAATCGATACTAACAATGAGCTCATCCCAGGCTCCCAAATAGTACTGGTGAATTGCCACAAAGGCATTTTTCTTCCTCTAACCATCTCCTGACTTTAGCAAACATCTGTTCCTCTTACTGATTTACAAATGCAAACTACTGAGAGAATTTTAGTACTTCTACAACAATTCCTCAGTTTTTAACAGGAAAAACACAGTTACTGTTTTTCTTCCACATGCACACTGAATTAGATTCAATACCCATGCTTTTCACCATCTCAGTAAATCTTCAGAATATGTTTGCTTGACAAGTTTAGAGTCTACAACATATATTTCTTCCCACACTATAAAGAAGAATAAATTAAATGCAGATTTTTTTTTTTTAAATGGCAAGACATCAGTTCTTAGCCTTTTCAAGTAAGGGACTTGAAAGTATTTGTTCTGGTCCTTGCAAGATTTCAGGGTGGTCATGTCATCAGACCTTTTTGGCTTGTTCTCACAGGACTTGCAAAACTCTCTTCCTCACACAGATACTACATTCTGTCTCTAGCTCAGGGAACTTTCTGAGAAATGAGCTATCTGCCCACTTGTGATTCAAAACTTTTTAATAAAATCTGTTAAACGCAATTAGCCTGAATAAACAAACCCTATAAATCCACTGCAAGTGACACACAACAGATGCATATGATTATACAACCAGGAACACCTGAAGCACTAAAAAACTGTTTTATCTCCTGCACTAGGGCTTGCATGAAATAACAAGGTGCAGGACAGCAATACAAAGATGGTTTCACACGCAGCTACAACAGACTGTCAAAACCACCATGAAGTTTCTTTTCTAGGTTCAAGACCATTCAGGTCACTGACCAAGTACTTTTGCATTGAGGGAAACATAAGAGACTTTTTTTAAAGAGATGTCCAAATTACCCCATTGAAAAGCCATCACTGCCACTGAAGAGCAGACTGAATTAAAGACCTGCAAGAGTTTAAATCATACTTTCTGTGTTTGAGTGTTACCAAAGTATGCTGAAAATCTGGGTCAGAGCTGTAAAGTGGACAGACATAAAAATGCTCCTACAGTGAGATTTTCCAGCGGGATGTCTTTTCTGCTTCCTCAAAACAATATTATCTTTTACTAGAAAAATTAAGTAGTCATTTTTAAAAGTCCTAATAGCACAAAGTGTCAGGGCCACTGCAGAGTCATGGAACATTGCCATGCTCTCTCCACCCTCCCTCCAAGGAGGGGCATCCCTGGGAGATGCAGCAAGGGAGTCACCCTGCATTATCACTGTACTGTGAAATAACGTTTGAGAAAGTACATTACTCAGCTTTCTACAGTCAGGTAGCAAGTTTGTAAAAATAATCAGAGCCTTTACCCAAGACTGGCTTCACTTCACTCCAAACACACCACTGAGCAAGGCAGAAACTTTAAGGACTGAAAAATCTGAAAAAAAAAACCCCAAAACTTCGTCAATCTGTATTTGGGGATACAGAGCTATTATTATTGTGCTATCCATATATTAAACTGCTTACAAAGTCTCTCAAAAAAATCAGTTATGATGCAATTTACTATTTCTAAAAGTTGATGAGAAACTCACTTGAAAGTTAATAGCGGATTATTAGAAAAGCAAGAAGCAAACACCTCAAATCAACTCTGTATACCAAATACCTTCTTCAGACCACTGTTTGAGCACTCCTTCCCTCATTCTTTAACCTACTGAAAACAGCACATGGCTACAAAACCTGCATTGTCCCAGCTGCCATTCAGTCTTTCACGAATCCCAGATCTCCAGCACAATAAAAAACACTCAAGCATTTATTCTTCGAAGGGATCAGTGTTACATGCCTGATGTTTTCATTCTGAGCCTGCACAGGCAATTTGTTTACTACATTATGATGTAAAAAAAAAATGCATAAATGCAAAGGCAAGGTAACAAATACTTCCTCTTTCTTCGCCCAGGACAGCTCACAAGGGATGGAAAGCAGAGCCTTCTACCACAACAGGACATTTCTTTCCTTGACATTAGTAAAATGGGACAAGCTGTAATAGAAATACACCCTACAACAATAGATTCCTTCAGAAGAAAACAATTCTGGCTCTTCTCAGAGAACAAATGCAGTAAGGAAGGGGGAACAAGAATGAGGGGATGCCAAAGGAGGGGAAGGACTCCCACTTTTTTCACCTTTTAGCCCACACCTCCAGAAAGCCTTACCTGGACAGTTCTGCTGACACTTGAAAGGTGGAAATAAAAGATTAGAGCACCACAGAAAGCATTTGCTACTTGTCAATGCAAAATAGTGTTCAATTTTGGAAACCATTTGCAAGAACAGTTTCAATGTAAATGCCTACCAAGTTTCAAGGAACACAAAAATAAATGAAAGAATGCAAAGCAGTATTATTCCTTATAAAAATCAGTACATAGGCTGTCTACAAAATCTACCTCTGAATTCTGAGCAGGTGAAAAGAAGTAAACAAAAAGGAACCTTTTACTTTTCCTGCACAAACAAGACTGCAATACTGTATATTGTGTATACACTGGCACAGCAATGACAACTCCATCTCATACACCAATTAAATCCACTGGGGAATACAAATTGCTAGCCAGTTTTCCAAGGACACAATTTAAATAGTAAAATGGAAATTTATTTTCTCACAAACAAAACAAACAGTAAATTCAGGATAGTGTCCCACAAAGACCCACAGGTGAAAAGTAAAATGCTCCTCACCTAACCAGATCAATGCACTGGTGGGGAGCATCCCTCATTTACCCCAAGCAGAATGATGATTCCCTGTGAAACCAGTTACCACCAAAGCTACAGATACTACTTATCAACCAAGATACTTATAAGACCAGCACCAAGAAGATGTTCTGTTGATTTCTTGTTTTGAAAAACAATGTAGATTAGTGGAGAATCCCAGGGACCGCCAGCTTCTGAAAGTCAATACAATGATGAACTGGGCCACCAATGCAGGCTGAGAGCCTGGCCTTCCTTCCACCAGCACAAGGGCCAAGACAACCAATTTTGAACTACCATACAAACCTAAATGAAACATAACTGAAGTACATATGCATATGGATCACATGGTTTTATTTTTTATCAGAAATGGTAAACCTTTTTCTAATTCTCCATTCAGTTTATCACAAACAAATTACAAAAATCAGAAAATAAACTTGTGTATGGTCAGGCAAGAATCAAAATACTCAGTGTAAGCTACAGGGTGTGAAGGTAACAAGATCACAGAGTGCAACATTTGATCTGGGTCGCATTGAGGCTGAATTAAGAGGACTCCACAAGCACCCAAGCTGGCAGTACATGACATTGAACAGCCCCAGCAGAGCAACACACTGCAGGAGCCTGTGCAAAACCTGTCTGTCAGCAACAATGATATACAGCCATGGTCTAATTATCATCAACTGGCAATGAGGACAATATACAGAAGAAAAAAAGTATACATTGATTAATATGCAGACTCTAAGCTTATTTTGCTATGGAAGAGGGGATGTGTGGAAAATCAATTAAATCCACCCAATTAATCTAAGGACAGGTTTCCAAATAGTAATGGAACTAACTGGCTGCGGCATCATCCCTTAACACACTAGCATAAGATTAAGTGCTTATAGAATCTCAAAATCATTTAGGTTGGAAAAGTCCTTCAAAATCATCAGGTCCAACCAGTCCCCCAGCACTGCCAAGTCTGATGGCCCTTAAGTGCCACATCTACAGGTGTTCTAGTTTCAGTCAGAACAAGGTTTATTTATTACTGTAGCCAGGAAGAGGGCATGGCCAGACTACTGTTATTTGATATCATCTCACACCGTGGCAGTAGTCTGGTACTGTTTCACTTTCCATGTCAATAATTTGTCTTACACCTTTTGTTATTAACATTGTTGTTGTTACTGTTTATATTTCTTATCTCATTGTTCTTTCCAGTAAATTCTTCTTATCTCAAGCCATGATTTTCACTTTTTTTTGCCTCTAATTCTCAGGTCCACGCAGGAACAAGGAGGAGGGGAGAAGGTGGAAGTGGGGAGCCAGTGAACTGTGTCTGGTTTGGGAGAATCTTGACAGGAGCACTAAATTGGGGAATATTATTCCTAAAGCACAACAAAAGATCTTTTAAATCCCTCCAGGAATGGTGCCTCCCACTGCCCTGGGCAGTCCGTTCCAGTGCTTGACAGCCCTTTCAGTGAAGAAATTCTTCCTGCATCCAATCTAAACCTCGTGCAACTTGAGGCCATTTCCTCTTGTCCCATGCTTGTTACCTAGGACATGAGCTCAACCCCCACCTAGCTACAGCCTCCTGTCAGGCAGAGTATCAAGGTCCCCCTTGAGCCTCCCCTGGATCCCATCTGGTGCCGTAGCTGTGTATGTCTAAAGCATTTAGCAGATCACTGACCATTTCCCCTTGGATTACAGGGCTTCCTTCTGCTCCCCAACCCAATCTTACAGCTCCGGGAACTGGGTACTCAGGGAACAATGAGTCTTACTATTTGTCTTGGGGTGACTTTATGATGTGTATCCCATATTGCTGCCCTATGCCCAGAAATTAACTTTGTGCCTTCCTTTGCCTCTAAACTGAGCCTGAGAGGGGGAAGGAAAAACTGAGCAGAACTTTTTCAAAGCAGTTTGCAGCTTTTTCAAGGTCACACAGAGATAGAGACTTTTTTTTTTTCCCCCCAGCTGTGGCAGGGGAGGGAGGAAGCACCCAGCTTGCTTTTTGCTGAGTCAGTTTTTTGGCCAGTTGTTCAGCTTCTTTTTCTCTGGAGAGAGACAGAGTTGAATTTTTTTCCCTTCCCTGGAATTTCTGATTTTCTCCCTAGGATAAACAGAATTGCCCAATCAAAATTTATAAAGAAATAACATTTATTATGCGACCGAAATATCGGTCTCAAAAGCCACGATTGAGAAAAGCAGCACCGAGCCCGGGGTCGGAGCTGGGTGAACACGTATAGATCTGACCTCTATCGCATCAGACCTCCCAAGTTCACGAGTGCTGCTTCGGCTGGTTCCTTCTCATACAGTTTCTGGGCAGGGTCCGAATTAATTCTATTCTTCTCGTAATTTTAGCATATTCATGAAGTTTTCTTGTCCCGAAGCATGTATGTAAGTGTCTGCTGGTTTAATAGACTCTATGAACTAGTAAGACACAGACATATACGTATAGTAATGTTAAATGTAATACATTATATATGCAAGTATGTTCAGAGGTTAAATATATTTGCATACATTATCTTGATACATAAGGTGTTTTAATGCATTATGTGTATGCATACATGTATATAGATATACATGGACATTTGACAAATACAATTTTTACTTAATTAACCCAAACACAATTTTTTCAACTTCTGGTTATTGCATACCTTTTTTGGAAGGTGTGAAAATGACATCATTCAGAGTACTCAGGACTAAGGATGTCAAGCCTAGAGAAATTCAACACGGGTGAACCAACCAAACAGTGGATGGAGCAAGCTATGCAGAGAGGTGGTACAAGCTCAGACCTTAGAGCTCCATTTTCAAGACTCAACTGCAAAAAGCCCCATGCAGCCTGGTCTGATCCCAGAACTGGCCCTGCTCTGGGCACAGGGTCAGACAAGAGACCTCCTTCAGGTGACGCTATCTACCAATTTCTTGACCAAGCCTCCACACCCAATAGCTGGTGTTAATTATTTTACTGAGTCACTAAAATAATTACTCTGCTCAGAGAAACAGCTGTCATTTTGTCAAGCAATTAGATTAAGTTACTACACTCTTCAGCTATTTTGCTAAGCTTTGTATTGGAAAAGAACTACTAGTTAAAAGAAATTGTCATACCTTTTCTTCACACAACTTATAAATCAAAACTGTTTATTATCCTTTACAGTTTATTAAACACATGCAAAGAGCAAGTCATGAAGAGCCAAAGGAGATCTATGCTTCTTGTGGGTTTGCCCTGTAATTCAGCACTGATCAATTAAAAGTGGATAAGGGAGATGGTTTACATCTGTCACACAAAGAGCCCATGGGGAAAAAAAATTAAAATTTAAAAACATGAAGATCTTGTTAGCTTCCTCAGGTTTTCATACGTTTTGTGAAGAAGCACAGCAGCTGATCGTGGTTTTTCCACAGAAAAGGCACCTGAAGATCATGCAAGTCTCAAAATGACTGTTGCTCACCAATAAACAAAAGACAAATGAGAAAGCAAGGGAGAAGCTTCTTTTTTTTTACTCACTCATTTGTCCACCTGACTGCCAAGGATTCTGATTATCCCAGAGAGCCTGCCCTATGTACCCACTCAGCCACCCACCCCATGGCAGCATCTTAAATAGAAGTGCAAAAGGGAACCTGCAACAAATGCAAACCTTTATCAGGGGAATTTGGGAACAGAATCAACAGAAAGAGGAACTAAAAGTCTGTAACAGAAGCAAAGTAAAGGCTTCTCTCCCCCTCCCACATTTAAATGTAATTTCTTGAAAGATCTACTAGGAAACTAAACAATGAAGAAACAAATATTCGGGGCCTTCTACTAAAAAGCAAACAATGCCAGAATAACAAAAATAAGAGCACTACATTACCCAGCTTAAAGGAAAACACTGTCAAGCAGTGCAGCTACAAAAATGCTGCTAGCAAGAATTTTCTTGCTTTTTTCTAAGTCTGTGAGAGACTTTTCTCTCACAAAAGATAGTAGCAGAGTTCTGTAAACAATGAAACACCTGCAACCTTGAGAAGCCTTGTTTATAGTATAGTAGAAAAATATTTTGACAATGGATGTTTTAGGATTTTAGCCAGTCACCCCAAGGGGTGGCTGATCCTTTGTCCAATTAGACTATGAAGAAAAAAGTCTATAAAAGAGTTTGTAAAATAATTAAATAGGTCAATCTTGCTGCACAATTCCTGCCTGCTGAATCTTCTCTCCTCCTCCCTACGGCTGCAGGACACTGTACTATACCCTAGGGCATTTTAATAAAGCAGCATCCTTTTTGTCTTTTTTCTGAGGGGCAGCTTATGAGATACCAATATCTTAACAATTTCATTTCAGTCAGCTGGTAAAGGAGTCTTGCTTTGAAACAGGCAGCTAGACCAGTGAGCAGAATAGACATGGCAGAAGCCTGTGCTAACAAGAGGAAATTATTTATAACTTAGGATCATTCACGCAAATTCACAATGATAGTTAAAAGTCTGTTGTGTTTATCTACTAAGACCAGACAATTACTGAAAAACATTAAATGCAAAAATAGGTACTGCAGAATATGGCAGTTTCACAAACCATGGCAGCTCTTGGCCAATGGATTTCCTAACCACAGTGAGTATGATTCACATGAGTGTCAGAAGTAAAATGCTAAGCAACCATGGCATCACCAAGACATCACTACAGAGTATTTCCTTTAAAGATGCTAAATCACTATTAATCTGCCTGTAATTTTAGAAAGGAATTCTTCATGTGTAAGATAGATAGAATTTGTTTTGTTCCTGCTTTTTCTCCTTATATCATTTCCCAAGGAAAGCAAAGTACAGATTCTTTGCTGCTTTCCAAAAAGTATTTGTTAAAATGGCAGGGGAAACACTTCATTTCAGAAAAGAGATCTACAAAAAATCAAATTCTAACATTAAAATTCCACTCTTTAGCATAAAAAGTTCAAGTGCAGAACATGCACACACACTATTTCTATTATGAAATATTTTAGTATTATAAAAACAAGCAGCTTGCTCAAAATATAACCTTAGAGAATCAAGACCGACAAATGTCTTATCACAAGACCACCAGATGTTTAAACGTACCCCACCATTAAACATAAAGAAAAGGGATAAATGCCAAGCCTCAAACATTCACATGGAATGATGGAAAACAGAAAAGCTTCTGTAGAAACATCAGTGCCTTTTTCCAGGCAGATGATGTTTCTCAAAATTCTGGCTATCACTAAGGCAGACACCATTGCAGAGGTCTCTGAGCAGAGACGTTCAATCCTCCTGAACAGTTTTGGTGCTAAATCCAAGCCTCCTTTCTTCCAGCACCTTTGCAGTGGAAACACCTACACAGCTATCTGTAAGGCTTGGGCTACAATGACCCAACAGAAAACCCCATCCTTCTGTGGTCTATCCTGAAGCATGGTCTCAACCATAAAATCTCATTTTTTACTTAAGCTACACACCCAAGGCAGACATTTCCTTCTATGGCATTCAGACAACAAATGGTTGCAAGAAGCTGCTAAAACCCCACCGAGTGCTGTAACTGAAAGCTTTAAACGTCTGAGCATCTCCAGAACTGCTCAGCTTGATACATCATGCTCAATGTTGTCAAGATCATGCCTCAAAGCAAGAGCCTGTGGCTGGCAGCCTTGGCTGCAGGGAAGGAGCGCTGGTATGAAACTGTCTCGTCTTATTCTTGGGGTACTGGGGTCCCTCCTGGGAAGGGCACCTGAGCCACAGACCTGCATCCCCATGCCCTGGCAGGGACGGCGAGCATCCGTCTTTGCTATCAGGCTAAATACTGTCATCCACCTCACCCCCACCCAGTCCCTGATCCCCCCGGGAAAAGCGGGGATTCATAGGGGAGTAAGACAGAAGCCGAGGTATTCAGGCCGAAGTATGGCAAGCAGGGAGCGAAGGAGACCAGGAGGTCTCACCCCTCCCATACCTTCTTTTCTGAGATCTGGCGGGGGGGGAGAACCGACACCCAGCTGTGCCAACTCCTCCTCTGGGGTCCGAGCTTGCTTTCAGCCCACCCCGCAGGGACCGCGGTGCGTGCACATCCCCATACGGAGGGAGGGCACAGGGGGACCCCCAGCCTCCGCCCCACCCCGACTGGGGACCCGGAGGAGATACCGCCCGGCCGGGGCGGGCGGAGCCGCCCCGGGGAGGGAAGGAAAGAGGGCGGGCAGGGGCGGCGGCGGAGGGGCGCGGGCTGCCGGCGCCTCCTCTCTGCTGCACTGCAGAGGCGCCATTTTCCCGCGCCTCCGGCCCGCGGGGGGGGCTCAGGCCGGCCCCGACCACCGCCCCCCGGGCACCGCCTTCCCGCAGGGCCACTGCGCCAACAGGCGGAGAGCTCCGGCCGCCGCCCCGCACACCTGCGCCACCCCCGCCCGCAGCCCGGCCCCCGCCCCATGGGGGTATGCCACCGGCTCCGCAGACCGGCTTCGCTTCCCTCCCGGGGCGACGCCCCCGCGTTCCCCACTCGCAGCCTGGCTGCGCGCCCCTAGCCCCCGCCCCATGGGGGGATGCCACCGGGTCACCCGCCCGCGGCGTGCCTGCTCGCGGGGGAAGTTTCCGTTCCCCAGGCCCTGGCGGAGGCAGCCCCAAGGCAGAGCCGGCGCCCCTGCCGTCCCTACGCAGCATTGCCCGTGGACCCCTGCCCGCTGCCGCCGCAGGTGGGCGGCGGCCAAACTTAACGGCGCAGCGCCCCGGCAGCCGAACCAGCGCAGGGAGCCAGACACGCGCAGCAAGGCCAAGAGCGCCGGCCCCGGGACTTCCCAGCCTACTCCCTCCCCGACGCCTCCGCCACCCCCCGGCCTGCCGCTCCTATTGTTCGGCGAAGGGAGAGCGACGGCAGCTGGGGATAGACTACCCCTGGAAAAGCAAACCTCACCCTCCCCGCCGCGGCCAAGCCCATGCCGCGGGGGCGGCTGCAGACAGACAAAGCCCCCGCCTGCCGCTTCCTGCCCCGCTTACCTCGAGAGCCCGGGTGGCGCCGGCGGCCAGCAGCAGAACGGCTAAGTGGGGCAGCATCCCGGCGGTCGGGAGCGGGGAAGGAGGGGGGAAGGAGGGACGCCGGCCAGCGAGACGCGACGGGGTCCGACTGTAAATCCTCGAGGCCGCGCCGCTGCCGAAGAAAACGACTGATCTGCTGTAGATCCGGGAGCGGCGCGGCGGGGCCGGTCAGCTGATGGCCCGGCCCGCCCCCGAGCGGGCGGTGCACCCGGCCGGCCCGCGGGGACCCCTGGCGGCAGCGCCCGGGCGGTGCGACCGTGGCTCGGGGCAGGCGGACCGGCCCTTCCCTGCCCTTAGTGGTTCTCAGTAGCGTTCCCGCCTCGGCTGCTCGGGTACCGCCGATAACCTTCCTCGAAGGCACCTCACCGCCTGTCCGCCGCCCGCATCTGCAGGGACGGCGACGCCTCCATGCGCTATCCCCGCTCGCTGAGGCACTGCGTTCAGAAACGCAACGCCCATCTTTCCAAGGTGCTCACAAAAACACCCAAATCTAAACATGCTATGTGATTTAGAGGCTATTTAACACATTCTGCCTTTCCTGGCAAGGCTGCACACCAACCCAGGATTTCCCGTTCCTGTCGAGGTGGAGGTGATGAGTCAGCACAGCCGTTTCACACATGACACATACCATCGATAACAAAGATATGCAGGAACATCGGAAGAGCTCGGGCTTATGGCAGATGAACGAGGAAGAAATCAAATGTAAATGTAGGACTTTGTCAAATATTATTAAATCAGGAGGCCAACGCAAATTCTCTGTCTCACCCTCTCAACAGCACTGTTATAATTGGTATAGTAAACCTGTAAGGAGAACTTAAAACTGTGTATTAGGAGCTTCATGTTGAAAGAGCTGCTATTGTAGCCAAAATTCAGTGTGACAGAGCCTGACCCATTCTGCCACTGATGTGCAAACTCTGTGGCAGACTTTCTGCTCCCACTAAGGCTCCCAAGACAGCAGCTGATAGACGTACCCCGTAACAGGGACCTGCAGCCAGGGCGTGTGAGGGGCAGGTGATGGAAATCTGGAGGATGAGTCTGATGAGGAGCAGCTGAAGGAACCTGTGGTGTCCAGCCTGGAAAAAAAAAGTCTCAGAAGGGACTTTCTCACTTTCTGCAACTACCTGAGAGGAGGTTGCTGAGAGGTAGGGATTGTTCTCTTCCCCCAGTATAAATGATAGGGTAAGTGGAAACGGCCTCAAGTTGCAATGGGGAGATCTAGGCTGGATCAAGCTGCCCAGGGAACTGATTGACTCATGAACCTTGTAGGTATTTAAAAGATGTATGGCATTTTGTGGCACTTTGGGACATGGTTCAGTGGTGGACTTTGTAGTGCTGCGTATTGGTTGGACTTGATGATTTTAGGGTTCTTTTACAACCTAATTGATTCTGTGGTATGATTCTATGATATGCCCTTGGTGTATGGCTCACTACAGAAGCCCAGTGTTGTGCTTACTGCCATTCTCACACTCCTCTTTCTTTGAAGTCAGAACTGCAATCCACTGAGACTCTTGGTCAAAGTTATGTCCAGATGTGGAAGGATGCTTTCCAGGTGAGAGGAACCCAGACTGCCTGTCAGGTGGGCTGTAACACACAGTGGGAGACCGTAGTGCTATATAGCATTTCACCCCTACAGACAGGCCCTAGATTTAGAAGACTGTTCTCATACAAACATGAATCTTCTAATAACAAGCTTAAGAACTGCCAGTATATGGAGGCACTTTTGGGGAATTTCTTGAGTCACACCAGATGAATTTAACAGATCTCTGGCAGGCAGATAACAGCTGAGCTGGAACACACCAGTGACACAACTGTACATTGAAATTAGTTAAACAGTAACAATGGCAGGCTTAGCTGCAATAATTTAACAGTGTTTTCTGCTTGTTAGGATAACGATCACGTGGCTTTGAGGGGTTAGAAAGGATTTGCTGTGCAAATTTTCTAACCAGTTGGCTTCTAAACGCAGACATTGGAAAAGCAACTCCATGGCTGCAAATAAGCAACATCCTGTTAAAGCTGATAGAGGTCATTAAAAAACAGTTCTTTCCTGAAACAATGGAGGCAATCAGAAGGAAGCTCTTTGCAGGTTTCTGGAAAAAAAGAAAAGGGATGAATGGAAAACCAAAATAGATTCATGTAGCTCTTTTTTTATAAGTTAGCTTGGTACCTCTTTGTAATCACTTCTTCCTAGTGCTAAAATCAAACACTATTTCAACTGCTGCTTCTCTGGATCAGCCAAGCCTGCTTCTTTTGTCACAGTGGGCATGCAGGAAGGCTGGAGGTCCCTTTTGCCTATGGCTAGGGGTGGGGCAGACCCTTGGGATTGCACACCTTCAAGGAGAGCAGGAAAGAAAAGATGGGGAAAAGTCAAAGGCACCAGGAGACCTCTATGAAATAGGTATTTCCATTTACAGCCACTAAACACCAGCGGCAATATCCAAAATACAGTGAGGGATGTTTGCTTAATATTTCATGAAGTTACCCACTGAAAGGTCATAGGTAAAGACACTTTAGAAAGCTGTTTGTAAGGCCTACAAAATTTGGAGATGACCTGCTGATAGAGAAAAGAACAAAGACTATGTCCTATTTTCCACTCTATCGTCTTTCAGGATCTCAACAGAAGGTCTAATACACTTTTTTCTTTGCTTTCTCTACTTGTCATCTTAGTATAGAAATCTATTCTTACCAGACCTCAGAAGCTGTCATAGCTGGAGTGCAACAAAGCCCACTACCGCCTCTCAGCAGGGCCAACAATGGAAATCATCT
Organism: Corvus kubaryi; assembly: GCF_017639235.1. Classification (NCBI taxonomy): domain Eukaryota; kingdom Metazoa; phylum Chordata; class Aves; order Passeriformes; family Corvidae; genus Corvus; species Corvus kubaryi. Next base: position 472,136 of record NW_024581032.1, read on the forward strand.
TCCTGAAGAAGGCAGCACAGGTTGGATCACAAAATGATAGGGTTTATATTCAAATCTAATACAATGCAAACAATTCAAAACTATACCCAGATGTGATTTTGCCTTTAACTGATGAGCTTTATTATTCAATCTTAATGTGATAACTTTCCAGTGATAAGCAAACATGTATGTCATGTTTCATTTTTTGGCCACTTCTGTGCTCTGCCTGTATATTTTTTTTTACAAATCATGTCTAATATTATTTTACAGCCTTGTCATTTTAATATATTATGTATATGCAAACATTGTTCAGCCATTCCGTTTCTCATTGAATACTCATGAAGCAAGTAACCACCAGTACTGATACTACGCTACCATAGGTAATAAACCACCTCAGCCTGCTTCATAACCTAATGAATTAGAGAACAGAACTTGTCTGTGATTTCTGAAGAGGGACAGGCAGCCTGTGGCAGGGACACAATTACAACATTGCCAGATATCTCTGAATATGTGCAAGTGGTTTTACAGAATACCTGCCATTTATCCATTTTCACTGAATTTCTGATGCCAGAGGCTTGCTTCATTCACACCAACAAAACAGAAGCATTTGTCAGCTATATTTTATTTGTATGAGAAATACTTCCTCAGATTCTTTGAGAACAATGCTGCAGCTAGTGCTTTCATGGGGACAATTTCTCCATTTGTTCTCATCTCAGAGAAGAGGGCTCCAAGTTGGCAAACTTGATTTTTGGTCCAGATTTAGATGCTGACTCACTGTCTCCTGAAGTTGCTTCGCTTCAGTGCTCTCCATTTTCTTCACAGGGGATAATACTGTTTGCCTTTTTTGATTCATGTACAGAACAGATCAAAGCACTAGGGTTAGTATTTCTGAATGAACCTCTGCAAGCTAAAGGCTAAGATCCTACTGAGCTGACACCTGTGTTAGTCCCAGTTAAGGAGTTTATCTGCACTCTAAAAACTTTACAGCATAAATGACTATGCTGGTTAGAAAGTAAACCAGAGGGAGAAATGAACCCCAAACAATTACCCTGAGAGAGATTTCAGGTTGAAGTTACAATTTAATAGAAAGATTACAATAAATGTAATGATACACAGAAACTGGCTTAAACCCACAAAGTCAGAGTGCAACCTGGCACCCTGTTGGTCAGGGTGGTGGTCATATCAAGTCCTATCAAGTGGTGGATGCAGTCCTGTTGAAGTGATGGTTGCAGTTGAAAGCAGCGGTCCCGTGGAAGTTCTGGTCCTTCTCTGGATCTGACCAGTGATGGTGGAAGGGTCTCAAATCCTCAGTTGCGGTATGGTCGGGCTCAGGAGGGAATGTTCAGTACATCCCCCAGGGCAGGGTGTTTCACAATGGAATTATGTAATCCTGTGACTCATAGGATTTTTTTGTGAGTCCTTGATGGTCTAGGTCGTTACTACTGCCCATTATGCTGGTGCTGTTGAACCATTATGGCCCATTAGTAGAGATGACCCCCTCAGGATGGGTGTAACTATGCTGGTGCCTCGCAGGAGGGAGTTATAATGACTGAATTGTTTGTGAAGACAAAGAAACACTTCACTGCCTCGAAGGGTTTGCCTCTTATTTAACACCCAGCTTCTAGCCTGAGGGGTCAGGTATGCACTGGGCAGCTACTGTAAACCACCCATCATTAACAGTTTGTCAGAAATGGCACAGAGTGGGGTAGAGTACACAGTTTGGTTACACCCCACATTGTTACTCTCCTTCTGTAACCCAGGACAATGACCAAATTTATTTCAGATGGCTCGAGGAGGAATTTGTGTTTTTAAATGCATAACATGAATTTTAATGAAGATCTTTTGGGTTTATGCTACAACTTGAACCACTGCAGGTATAACTAATCTGTTCACTATATGCAAGTGTCCTCTAGAGACACTTTTTTTCCTTTGGAGTCAGACTGCAGCCCTGAGAAAAAGGCTGTCTAAATATTAATCCAAAATAGGAAGAGAGAGATTGTACCTAATCAACCCTACTCAAACACGTGCTGTTAGTCACAGCGATGGGTACAGATATGATTTAAAATACTGAACAGTTGGTTGTTGTCTGAATTCTGCAAAGCACCTTTAGTGTTAGTTTTTACAGATGCAGTACACAGTTAAGTAGCCAGTAGCCATAGCTACCTTTTGAAATGCAAATGATATGTTCTGCATAGCACAGGAGTATTAGGCATTGATGATATCTGCTGGAGCAGGTACACAATACAAATTGCAGAGCCAAGTGAATAATGAAATCATGGTCCAAAATTCCAGGCATGCTCAGCCAAGGAAATGAAATGGAGATGCGAACAACAGTAATTCCTCCAGTGATTAGGATATGAATATACATGGACATACTCCATGAATATACTCCATACCAAATAAATATGGTGCTGTTCTGGCTTCTCCCTTTGTTAACATAAGATATTGTGCTCTCATGGTGTCAGTAAAGGGGAAATCTTTAGGATATCTGCTTCTTCATTTGATTCTGTACTCCTGATTTTGTTTACCTAATTACTACATAATGCAAATATTCCTAGCAGAATCAGAGTTTAATATCTATTCCTTTTTTTCCCCACACTGCATGCACTGAATCTTCCTAGATATTTTTGGCCTCATGCTCGTGTAGTTTATTTACTAGTACAGTATTGCAAGTGCAGGCTTTCTGGTGTTTTAACTCACCATCCTATATGCGAACCACTCAATACTAACATGCTTCTACCAACAAATAAAAAACCCACCCTACTGTAAACCAAGCCAATTTCTTTTCAAGCAAGTAATGTTTGGCATAGCCCAGAGAACAATCAGCATTTCTGAATGATTAAAGCAAATCCTTGAGAGCATCTAACTCCACAGGAACCCCAGAGCAGATGACACTTGACCATTTGCAACCCTCTAACTGAAAGTTATGATGTGCTTTTTGCATTTGCAGTTATGAAAGCCACCAGATGGGATGGTTATGGGTCTCTCAGCATCTCTTCAGAAGCCTGTTCTACTGTGATTTGTCTTCCCAGATAAAACAATATTGCAGTTTGTGGTGCGAACATTCCAAATTAGTAATACTTAACAAAAAGAGAGGCAACCAACAGGATGTCTTTGATTTCTCTCAATATCTGAGTGCACTAGTAAGCTTTTTTAAACATTACTTCAAATTCATTAAGTAATTTCGTTTTAGTGTCAAATATTTACTTCATTATTTTATCCCATTCCTGTGTTCCCCCAATATTTTACCCAATTCTCCACAGACACAGCTCTCAAGCTTTGTCCAGGTTCCATCCAGGGTATGTAGCTCTTCTGTGTCTTTGCTCAGAGCTATCCTGCTGTCTGTCATCTGCCCTGCCCAGCCCCCAAAACCAGGAATCCACAAACATTCCTCTCAGTTTTTAGACTCCTGTCTTTAGACACTTTCATGGTCTGAGATAGAACCTGTTAATACACACCTAATTTCCCTTACAGATTTTGTACAAGAGAAAAGTGCTGCTGATAAATTAAGCAACTCTACTTGAAAGTTGTGAAGTTATTAAACAAAATTCTTGTTATTTTTGAATCAGCTTCCACCTTTCCAGGTCATGCAAGCCTTCTATGGATGCCTGAATGGACCTCAAGATAAAAAAGAGATCTCTGGCTGGCCAAAGGAAGCTGTCTGTACAGACACCGTGCTTTGTTTCCACGCTATCTTGGAACAGAAATAAAAAATCAGGAAATTTAGCAGATGGTTATGTGTGTATACATATATAAACACAAAATATTTCTTAGATTCTGAGTTCAGTTAACTGAAGACATTTGTACAGAAGGAGAGGATACACTGTCATTTTGATTCTTTCGGCATAGTGTCAGACCCTAAAACACCTGCTTAATTGTTAACACAGCAGGTTGGGATGCTCAAAGACCCATCCTCCTACCTGTTGCTAGAAATACAATGCTTGACTCAATTTTGAAAGACCCAGCTAGATTGCTATAGTGACATTAAATCCAATAAATTCAAGAACAGTAGCAGACCCTACTTAATACAGAGAATCTGTTTGTCACGGAACTTTAAGAAAAGCATTCCCATTCTTCAACCTCCCTACAGCAGACTTAACTCATCACATGATTTAGCCTTTCCCCAAATGTCCGGGAAGGAAAAAACATAGTTTTCTGAAGGCTGTGAAAATCTGAAGCGGTCAACAGAGACTGTTCAGAGGAAGTGAAGTCTGAGACCTTTACATTATGAAATGACAAATTCATCTGGAACACAACTCCACCAAAATTCAGCAGGTGACAAGAAGGTTTCTCAAGCCATAAGCCTGCACTTCAAATGTGGACAAAAACCACCCAACTCAAGAAATTGTTGCATGGGTTCAATTATTTCAGCAGCAGTGGGATGTGTAGGTGCCACAATTTTCTGTCTCTTCACTCCCCATACAGCCATTTGAAAGACTACAGGCATTACCTGAAAGTCTCTGGTTCCAGTGGAGCATGATGGAAGCTATAAATGGTGATGCTGCCGTAGCCCCATATGCTCACTCTGTACGCGGCTGGTGCTTTCACTCTGACAATTGCTATTAACCTCCACAGCAACAGTATGTTTGCATTCCCAATGCTGGGCTGCAGCCACATTTGAGGTGGGAGGAGGAGGAAGCAGAGGCTAAAGTGTGCATCTGTAACTTTCTTAGCTTGCTGTTTGTAAAGTCACATTAGGAGACTGTGAAAGAGTGTCATGGGGCAGCCTGAGCAGTGCTTGTATGCGTGAGGTTGTGAAACCTAAGTGGTATGTAACAAAAGGTTAACCACAAGTAACATTGTAACAAGACGTGCAGGTAAAAAGCAAGCAAGATAGCAAAGCAAGCAAGACACCAAAGCCGGTGAGATAACATGAGCCATCAAGAGCAAGATAGTAAGTGTTAATGGAACTTGCAAACTGCAAAATTAGCTAAAAACAGTTAGACTGAAAAACAAGAAGCACCAGGCATGCCTTGTAAATAGAGGTAAAAAGTTCAAACATGAGGAAGACTACAGAAGTCTTCATCAAAAGACCACCAGAGGACTGACAACCACCACAGAAGGAGCTGATGCATGCGCGGGAGCAACAAACTGTTGTAAAACCATGACAAAGCTTTATGCAAATATAAGTATGCTAATGAGATGTTGTAATTGTGATGTTGTGTGGAAGGACTTCTAAAATGTAACTGAAAGCTAAAGAAGAGTGAGTTTTTGGTGGATAGATCCCCCTCACTCCCAGTGCTGAATAAACAAATACCTGCTTTGTAACCCTTGGACTATAGAGTTTTATTAATCTTGCCAAGTTTTGGGTATCAGTCTGGTGAGCCAGTCAAGAGGAACTCTCTGCCCGGCTGCGAGATCCACTGGAGCTGCAGATTCCCTTGGCGCGTGCTGAGAATTTCTCAGAGGTATTCCGCGCTTCACCAGCTCTCTGCGGGGATAGACAAGGACCAGCTGCAGGAAATCTAAGGTATTTGTTGATTGTTTTGAATTTTGTTTCTGGGTTTGGTTAAGTAACTCCTGTAAGACGTGTGTGATGACTCACGCAGGATGCTGTATCACGGGTGAAATTCCCGATTTTGATATATAAGGGGTTAGAGTCCCCTAGGGGTTAGAGTCCCCTAAAAGGAAGTTTGATGACTTTAAGTATTGGCCTAGGTCTTAGAATTTCGGGTTTCATTGCTGTATGTGTCATTTTGTGTCTTCTATATAAGACTAATGTTTCTTGTCCGTGTGTCTTTTAAAAAGTTTTCATTTCTTGCCTGTGTCTCTGTTAAAAGGTTTTCAGCTTATCCCACATTGTACTCTGTTTCCTTGTCTGTTGTGTGGGTCAGAACGGTGTAGATTGTTGTATGGGAGTGGACCGTGTGATCCTTTCGTGTTTATTGCTTGTCAACACTGTAAACGTGAATACTAGTGCAGGTTGAAACTAAGATTCCCAATTTGTGGTCAGTGCAGAATCCATGGAATAAGAGTAAAGAAAGGAACGCAAGTGATAATTTCCAGTGTCAAGTGCGGGCATCTGGATAACACCAAGAATGGGCTGCAGCGGCAGTAAGGAGATTGTCAAAAAGAGTTGTTTGGGGTGTGTTTTGGCTCATTGGAAGGATTTAGGAGGGATCCCCGGAACTAATGTAAAGAAAAGTGACTTGATGAAGTACTGCATATGTTATCTTGAGAGGGAAACCAGAGTGGCAGAGAGGATGTGGGATTAATTTACCCCCACAAGATCCCTTAGTTTTGGCCCTAGAAAAGGATGGAGGCAAAAGAAAAATGAGAAGATGTTGTACATCAAACAGATGTAGATGCATGTAGTATAGGTCAGAGATGTCTTAGCTGAGAGATAGAGAAGAAGATAGTGAGGTTGATCTTTTAGAATTACAATCCAATCTCCTCAGAAGAGTCCCCGGGGGCCCTCAATTACCACCTAGTGGTAGTAGATTAGAAAGTGAGAAAGGAGATGACTCAGATGACCCAGATGAGGGAACAAGCCCAGGGACTCCAGTAACAGCTCACACTAGAAGCAAGACTAAAAATTCACAGGGGCCATAGTGGCAGCTTTAGGGCAACATCAAAGAGGAGGATGTGGTTGGGGACAAGGCAGAGGCAGAGGTAGAGGTGGCTCAAATCAATCCCAAGGGAAGTTAGGGCCAAATCAGTGTGCTTACTGTAAGGAGGAAGGGCATTGGAAATGCCAGTGCCCAGGTTTACCAAACACCACACAGGAAACTGTTGTTACAGCAGTAAGTAACAGTGAGTGACGGGAACCGGCAGATCTTTCCCTAACGGACCCGCTGGTTAAGATACAGCTAGGGGATGATAAAGAAGTTGGATCTTAATAGATACAGGGGCCACATATTTGGTTTTAAATCAAGCTTTAAGGCCTAAAAGTAAAAAGCATATCCAGGTAATGGGAGCCACAGGCCAACCAGAGAATGCCTTTTTTCTTAAAACTGTTAGAATACAAAGTTGGGAAAAGGATGGGGTACATCAATTCCTTTATCTGCCAAATTCGCCTAAATCCCTATTAGGCAGGGATCTCCTTGAAAATTTAGAGGCAACAATTGAGTTTAGAGAGGGAGAAATGAAATTTAAAATACCTGAAGGCAAATTGATTTTAGCATTAGGATTGGCAATTGATACAGGTAACTATTTGGAACAAATAATGAATCAGGTATACCCAGGAGTATGGAATACCAATGCTCCTGGGAGATCAAAATTGGTTGACCCTATTAAGATTGAATTACAGACAAGAACCAGGCCAGTAGTTAGGAGACAATATCCCTTGAGAATAGAGGACAGAAAAGGGCTTGAACCAATTATTAGCAAATTTTTGACACTAGGACTGTTGAAAGAATGTGAATCAGAATTTAATTCTCCTATCCTACCCATGAAAAAACCTAATGGAACTTACAGATTAGTGCAAGATTTCTGAGCAGTCAATGGGATTGCTAAAAGTATCCACCTAGCGGTTGCAAATCCCTACACTTTGCTAACTAAACTCTGAGATGATCTCATTTGGTTCTCGGTGATAGATCTCAAAGACACTTTCTTCTGCCTGCCACTTGCAGAAGAAAGTCAAAACATATTTGCTTTTGAATGGGAGAACCCTAGCACAGACAGGAAAAATCAACTTACCTGGATGGTGTTACCTCAGGGGTTCAAAAACAGTCCCACAGTTTCTGGGAATCAATTGGCCAAAGAATTGGAACAATGGCAGTCTCCACCTGGGGAGGGAGCACTCCTACAATATGTAGATGATCTACTAATTGCTACAAAAATTATAATGCAGAGGGCTTGTACACACTGTACATTCAGCGTCAGTGGCCAATGGGGCAGGAGAGCTGCAAGTTGGGACGCCAGCACCCAGCACCTGTGCAGCTCAAGGTGTGCTCCTTCAGGCACCCAGCAGTGTGAATGTCAAGATATTCATTGTAACAGAGATGCTGACATTATTCTTTGCATTTTTAACTAGAGAAGCATTACAAGTGATGCAGCTGCTTTTATATTAGGATGGAATTATGCAGTTAATGAGGATCAGTGTCATGTCAGTCATTTGAGGAACCATCCACTTTTTTCAAAATATCGACATGGTGCTGTAGAGGGAACATATTCTGACACCTGCTTATGAAAGCCTATTGCTGTACAGAACAGACAGACCTCCTTGGGAACTAGCTCTAGGTGCAGTTTATTGTGAGCTACTGCACTACAGAATCACAGAGCAAGCCAGATCGAGCTGTAAAAGCCAATATTCAGTTAAATTTCACTAAGTCCTATTTTGAAAAGCAATTTGTTGACTTCATTTCGTTTAAAGTCAACAGACTCTGAAATCACCAAGGTTATTTAAAACACATCACCTGATATATTTTGCTTATGCATTCATAGACCCAACTTGAGCCTCTCATTTTTTTTCAAATTAAAAAAAAAAAAAAAAACACATTTTTGAAAATTGTCAGGAGGTTTTACGACACAGCTGAGTTGGCAAATATATCTGTCATTTTCTCAGAGTTTGGAACACAGTACATTTAAGAAAATTCATACAAATTCAGTTTTTGGAGAAAAAGGAAACAGATAAATTCTTACTGCTGGGAAAATTAATGAAAAGTTAACAGCATCTCAAAGTATAATGCACAAATATTTCTACCATAATAGCTGTACATTGTGCCTACTAAATCATGGCTATAAACCTAAATATATTAAAAACAATAAACAGATATAAATGCTGGTGATCAGCCTCTGAAGTCCCCAATGAAAAAAAAATTGAAGGCAATTAAGCAGATAAATCCAACATTAGTAGGTGCAATATCAAAGTTGTTCTATTTGACTTCTTATGCTTTTTACTCCAAATGTAGTACAGCTGTTACTGTCACACTGTTAAAATAACTATTCCTTCTCCCTCCCCCTGGCACTTAAATATCATATCTATACCCTGAAATTATTTCTATATTTAACAGTATTAAATATATATATCATATACACTTATATAAATATATACAACATGATACACTCATTGTGGTGTATTTTATAGCTATATATCTCTGTTAAGGTAGTTATTGATGTCATTATATGTCTAGATGAGAAAAACAGCACAGACTACCATTAATCATGTGAGATGCTGGAAGCAAACCATCAGCATTGCAGCAGTGCTAGTGAGATTCAAAACTGACTGAGCCATCACTGACCTTATGAAAAATGTTTAAGAAAGCAGGTCATTTATTGCTCTTTTTACATGCACAAATCCTGGTCCATGTCTCATTGTGATCAACAAAGCAGATAACATATAGGATTTGAAGGCAACGAATCTCCAGTTCACGTCAAGAAACATTGAAGATATTCTGGTGCAATTCCACAGCCATTTAAACCAATCAACATCTACTCTGGTGAACTTTGTTTGTGCAGTCATCTCAAACTACGCTAAAATTGCTCATGCTACGCTCAGCCTAGGCTTAGATTTTGGAACTCACTCTTCACACCTGAATCTGGTAGGAAAGATGTCGGGGTCTCCTTCCCCTGCCATGTAGTCCTGGGAGAGGGACCCTGAGGGGACAGACATGGGGTTTCCCGAGCCCCTGGTCAGCCTCGTTCCCCATTGGTTGGTTTGTGTTCCCCTGCATGGGCAAGGACCCTCGGTCCTGTGATTGTGAGAGTTCCTCGGCAGAGCCCCAGCCATGCAGCTGGAGAAATAAACATCTCTGAAACATCTATCAAGAATCTGTCCATGTATACTTCTTTCCCATGGGACTCCTTGTTTGGTGCATCATGTTGCAGTATCCCCGCTGTAAGAGAAAGAGGTGTTAAAAACCAGTGTGCTTGAATTACCAAAATACACATGTTTGTGTACATATCTAAGAATATAGATATATAGATATAAATGAGAATTACCATCATCATATGGATGATTTTTCTGTTCTTGCAGAACTGCATCGTATACTGTTTTAGTCAGATGTTAATAGCACCCTGCTCAAGCTCAAACAGAAATTATCTGAATTCTTTCCGATTCCTGCTCTCAAAAAAAGAAAAAAGGAAAATAAAAAAAGAAAGGAGTTATGTATAGCAGCAAGGGTGCAAAAAGCTGGTATGTTTCCAACGCATTTCAAGTAAACACATCACAGCAGCAGCTTGAATTAAGCTGTGGTATCCACAGGAAGTATTTGACTCTGTCTTTGTGAAGACATTAAGCAGAAAACATGAACTGAAAATACGGTGACATTTTAAAATAAATGTTTTTACTTCATTTCTTCAGGATTGTATCTGGGCAGCATTTAGTCAAAATGATGCTTAAATTATGCTTTTCAAAACTGTTCGGTGTTGACACAGTTCTACTCCCAAGTAAAAATAAGTAGGAGTTTTACTGCTGACTTCTACAGAATGTAAGCCAATGCTGAACATTTCTGAAAATAGCTTTCCATCTGTATATCCATGTAAATGAATAGGGACTGTTAGTAGAAATAGGAACAGAAAAGATCAGGCTTTTAATTTAAAAGTTGAGGTTAAATATAGGTTACTATACTAGAAAACAAAAACACAGCAGACAAACTTTAATACTTTTTGCTTTCATTTATGGCAGGAATGGATAGAAAACAGCTCCATTGCCTCAGGTGACACAGTTCCAGGCTTTCTAAGGTGATTAGACACCACCAACTCCTTACTGATGGCATTTCACACTTCTAGTGGGCAGATGAGGACTGAGCCATCTCTGAGTTAGTCCCAAGCAGTCAACCACTGCTAAAAGAAATTAATGTATCAGCCAACACCGTCAAAAACATCCTTTTTTAAATTTAGTAGAAGAAATCTGCTTCCCATTTTCCCTAAACAGGCCTTTTCTTCTCCCATTAAAGGTCATCCTTCCTTTGAAGGAACAGCCCGTTGTGACAAGCAAATGTCTGTTGGCTCTGAACCAGCACAACACTTACAGTAATCAATATTTAACACATGAAAAATCATGATCGCAGGGAGGCTGCTGGTGTGCCTCAAACAGCCTTACTTTAGTACTTTGTATGCTCACAGCCTGACTACTGCAGAAGTTAGCAAAGTTCATGGCAAGATCTGGGAATACTGTTTTTTTGGTATTTTAGGCCTGCTCAGTTTTGGTCCCTTTAGGTCTTTCTGACCTCTCTGCACTTTCAGAGGACTTTATTGACTGAAGGGTCATCTTGCATTCTTGCTCCATTGTGCAGCTCTATGGACAAGAGATCTAGTGGGTTAGAAGACAAGCTGATATAAATGGCCAGGAGCTTCTCAGCTGCAAATTTAGCTCTTGAAGTCTTGAAGGCTCACTTCTGCAGCAGCGCAGCATGGGAAGGAGGACCTATGTGACACTGCTCTTGGTACGTAGAAGGAAGTAGTTTATTCAAAGTCATTAAAGTCTAGTATGTTTTAAGAGATTTTTTTAATCAGAGGGTTGAAATCTTTGATGTACTTTATTGTGTCATCCAATTCAGATTTAAGTATGTCCTTTACTGATTTGCCAAGTGGCACCTCCAGTGTTATTTCATCTTAGTTCTTTTCTTTAAATAGGTCTTTTAAAAAATCAGGAAGTCAAGAAAAGAGGAAGTAGTACTAACGACCTGATAAACTTATCTTTCCATGACACTCAGAACTTGATGATCCCACCTTCTGAGCATCTTGGGCTGCACTTACGGTCTTAGAAAATCAGTAAAGCTTATTCAAAAATCAAGGTTTTCAGAATGGAGCTAGTTTTGTCACGGGTGGGGATTTTTTGGCTTTGTTTTTTACACATTGTAAAAAAAAAAGAGAAACAATAATGCTTTCAGGTTATTGCTAGTAATTCCTATCTAATACCAAAGTACAGAAATCCTCACATCTAGTCCTTCATGTGGAATATTTTTGCCCTGTGATCAGTCTAAAGTTGACTTAAGTCAGGTTGAAACTATCCCAGTCAAAACTCCAGAACAGACAACTTCCTCCAATAAGAAGGAAGTATGAGGGTGAGATATGAATATTGATGCAACTTTTAGGCTGACTTTCCACAGAATATTTTGTCAAGTTCAAGAACTTGTTCTTGAATCCAATATATTTTAAAAGTTACCTCAGTGGTCCTCAAGGTTGGACTAGAAGTCTACAGTCCTGCTTCATTCTCAGAGCATTCTGCTGTGTGAGTACCCTTGCGTTTAGGCAGGAGACACAGATCTCAGGGGCTGCCCTGAATTTGTTAATGGAGATTTTTCAGCCAATGATAAGACTTTATTCTAAGTGCAAGGAGAATTTATTTTACCTGCCTTCATTCCTGTATAGCAACCAGTAGTTCATTCACACATACAAATCATTCCAAAAATCCCCACAGTGCTTGCAGAGTTTGTAGCCTGCAGAAACAATCACATTTTGTGTTTGTCACTTATCCAAAGCAAAATAGTTCAAAAGCACACCAGACGAGAAGAAAAAGGCATCTTTCACTAAAGAATTGTTTGTTTCCTCTCAGAAGTGTCACTGGAATCACAAGTGGATGTGTTTACTGACCTCTGATGACTAGGAAGTAGTGCTATGTAAACATCTCCATCACAAATCAAATAATTTATTTATGCCTGTCATTTCTGGACATATCATGGAGGGCTTTTTCGTCTTTTTCTGGGCATTCTTTGTCTCCTATAATGTGCAGTAAGTTATGAGCAGAGATGGGAACTACTGCATAGCTAGATCTACAACACAATCTATTATTGTTTCAGGATGGAATTTAATAGAAGCTCTGCTCTTTCAGTCTCTTGCACATACCTGCCAAAATGTATAACTTAAGTAAATTGCGTTAGGAATGAAATCATACTGTCATACAATATAATAATGGAAAGTGGCTGATTGTGTTTTGTACTTTAAAGAGCTGTGTACCATCATAGCAGGAGATTTAAGAACTTCTTAAAAAATAAAAAAACCACCAACCCTTTCTGAAGTATTGGCATCTAAATGCAGTTTTTCAAGTAAGAAAATATTGGGGCAAATCGTTTTAGGCTGAAGTCCACATGAATCTCAATATTCAAAAAGAAAAGGAGCTTATCAACCTGATCAGACCCTTCCTTTTCCAGAACATCATATTTGAAGACAACCTTGTACCTAAATTTCCTTTAAAAAGAAAAAATAAAAGACACAAACACAATGAACCAAAAATATCCAGTACCAAAGGGTGCCCAAGAACACACAGAGGGTTAAAATCAAAGGAAGCTAATGTTGGCATGAGCCAGTAAACATCAAAGGAAGATATGGTAGATTCATGCCAATAAATGGGTAGTGACACAAGAGTTTTACAAGTCCTGGCAGTCCTGTTGACCCAGGTACTTTCGCAAGCATAACAAACTGAAAAATATTCTCTCTCACTGTTATTGAGGTATCATGATTTAACATGATTCAATTTTTTTCTTTAGGGCAGACTGAGTTCACAGTGAAGCAAGTGCTGTGCTGAGCTAAATAACAGAAGTGAACAGAGAAGCAGAAGCCAAGAAGAGCGAATGTATCTCACAACTAATGAATCTTTTGAAATCAGTGCTTTGAACAGTGCTGCTGCTTTCTAGATATTCCCACCTGATTCAGTCAGTTGGATCTAACTTCAGAAAAAATATTTTGCTGTGATGCTAATAGCTGTGCATATAAAACTAAATCAAAATGAACAAACAGTTGACAAAAAGAATGAGGTTTTGTTAATACAAGTGAAAATGTCAATATAAAGCACTACGGAATACCTTTGTTTTGTAGCAGCATCCAAAGATATGTTGAAATATTTCTGCTTGCTGAGACACCACAAAGCAAGTCATCACCAATCATTTTCATGTGGAAGAGTAAAGACAAATAGGAGATCGCCAAGTGTACTAGTTTGAAAACAAACCAGTGGGAGGCACCAAGTCAGAATAACAATTTAATGGAAATTAAAGAAAAGGAAAAAAAGGTAAAAGAAAACACTGGTTCAAACTGACAGAGTCAAGATACAACATGAGTCCCTGTTAGGCAGGGTGGTGGTAGCAGTCTGGTAGAATGGTGGCTGCAGTCCTCTGAAGCAGTGATCCTGTAGTAAAGGGGTCTGCTCTTCCTCAGAAAGTCCAGTGGTGGCTGTGTAGCTCCTGTCCTCTGGAAATCTAGTGGAAAGGGTTGTCTCTGGTGTTCAGAGTCCCAGATTATATCCACGCTGGGATGCTTGGTTCCTCCCTCTGGGTGGAGCATCTCACAATGGGGTAATGAGTCATGAGGCCAAGTGTTGATAAGGCTCATTAACAGAAGATAGTCTGGAGGGAGTTATCTCTGAGTCATGCGGCAGGGCATTGATGGGCCATTAACAGAAAGATAGTCTGGGGGGAAGAGGCAAGGAAACACTGCCCCACCTGATTTCAACAGCTCATGAGGATGGTAATGGAATACACTGCAACCCAGGACATCAAGTCAACCAAAAGAATATCATCTCAGGGTTTTGATCCAGGAAAGCATTTAAGAAAGTGCACAACTCCATGCACTTGAATAAACTCACTGAAAAGAACAGCATCTGCTCATTATCTGTGAGGAACCAATTTAATTTTGAAATAATAATGCCTCAACATTGTTTAGTTTTATTCCTTGAACTGTGGGTTATGAATCTGGCATTTGATTTTTGAATGGAAAAGTACTAGACGGGCTGCACACGCCTTGGCAGTAACAGCACACGGCAGCACCTGCACAGAGAAAGGCTCTGTTTCTAGGTAACCGCTGTGGAGAAGGGTTCTATCTCTGGGGTGATTTTACTGGCAGCCTATCAGGGGGAAGATTTCCTCCACCAATAGACTCTAAGCTACTCCCCCTAGAGGCATGGTAACTCTTGCTACTGGGGCGAAGTCTCTGCAGACTATTCAATAATCTTTCTCGGGCGAGCAGACCATGGGAAGAGCTATGGATATAAAAGCAATTATGAAACGTGTCACAAGGGTGCTGCTCCTTCCTGGGTTTTTCTGCCTGCCTGCTTGGTGTCTTTGCTGTCTAGCCCCTGCTCCCCTGCCTCCCTGGGGTCCCTGGTGCCCCCTGAACCTGAGCACCTGTTCTCCTTTGCCTGCTTTCGCTAACCTTTCTTGCTCCACCTTCGCTCCTGCTGCACCGTCCCTGTCCACGGTCCTGCTCCCCTATCCCCCTGTTCCTGCCGCCGCCGCTGTCCCGCGATCCTGCAGGAGCCTGCCACTATCCTGCCCGCTGCTCTACTACCTTCCCTGCCACATCTGTTGCCGGCGTTCCGACTCATCGAGTGTCCTGCCGCTCGTCGACGCACGAGACACGCTGCCGGCTGACCACTGAATTTGCACCTCTCCTTTCGAGAGCTGCGCAGACTCCCTTGGCTCGCGGTGCACACGGGCCATCTGCCGACCAAACACCGATGGCACACTGAGGAGCCCTGGTAGTAATGCCCCGTCCCCCTGTCTTTCTCTGACTCCTTTCTCCTTTTCCTTCCTTCGCTTCTGTTTTTTCTATCCTCCTCTGGTAGGGCCATTTATTTTTCTCTATCAGTAAAATGGAGACATAATATTCACAGATATAATATTGACCTAATTTGCATCTAATTTTGCCTCAGGCATCCACTTAAAAGAATCCCTCACAGTGCCCCACAGCAGAACGTGACACTATTAGAGCAAGGAAACAGTGAGGTTTGCTGGGCTAAGTAAGACTGAGTGCAGGAGGAGAAGCAGTTAAATCCCCTTTCTCCTCCCCAAGCTTGTAAAAATTCAACTGTTATAATAAATGACCCCCAAGCTCCTACAGCTAATAAAACAGACATAACATTTAAAAATTTTTTATGAGGAACTCTCTCCTGATTAGAATGTTTTAAGTTGCATAGCTTATCAAGTTACTGGGTGTATTCAGATCAGCAGCATGAGTGGAATCCTGCAGAGCATTAAGCATCAATTCAAAATCCAGCTGAAAACTTGTAAGTTCCTGTCCTGATAAATGGAAGTTGTGGGTGGAAGTTCCTTTATCCATTCTGGTCATAGATCTTTGTCTATTTGGCAAATACTTATTTGAGGCAGCACCATCTGTAATATAAACTTTGCTGTGGTTGAGTGTTGAAGTGGAAAATTATATTCTAGAAATGGGTACAGTTGCAATGTTCCTGTCAGTGGATGATAAATACTTCTAGAGGATGTTAATATTTTATAATGCTTATGTTTCAGGACCAGAATGGCACACTTAATGAATTTCTGACTTCGAAGCACATCAGAAGTCCAGTATTCAAAGTGAGAATCTCTGGATTTCAGTCTTTCTCCTATTTTTCTCTCTGGTTTTTTTTTGTTGTTGTTGTTGGTTGGTTGGTTGGTTGGTTGGTTTTTCAGGTTTTTTTTGGGGGGTGTTTTGGAGGTTTGTTTTTTTTTTGGTTTTTGTCTGTTTTTGTTGTTGTTTGGGGGGGTGTTGTTTTTGTTTGGGTTTTGTGGGTTTTGTTCGGTTTTTTAAGGTTACAAGGGACAGCAGTAGAGTTGTGGAATCTATTGGTGGCTTATGAATGGTAGGGATGCATTTTACTCCAATCAGGTTCTGACATCCATTCTTTTTGAAGGTGATTACTAATTTTCTGCATCCACAAGAAATTACTCAAATAACAAAAAACCAACCTGAGAATATAAATCATGTCTTAAGGAGAAAAAGAACCCTCCCATTGTATTTCTTTAAAAAATGTTATATGCTAAAATAGGAAACGGGAAAGAAATAGCCATGCAAGTAGTATTTACTGAAAGAAGGACTGCTCTGAAATAGCACTATGTGTTACTTAACTGGCTTGTAGAGGACTTAGATGTTATCAGGTATGGCATACAGCATTTCCTTTAGATGAATGCTAAGTTGTGGATGTCCCATCCCTGGAAGGGTTCAAGGCCAGATTGGATGGGGCTTGGACCAACCTGGTCTAGTGCAAGGTGTCCCTATCCATGGCAGGGGGGTTAGGACTTAATGGTCTTTAAGGTCCCTTCCAACCCAAACCATTCTATGATTCCATGATCTATGATGAGAAATATTGGTGATTTTTTGGCAGTAGCCATCGAGGACAGTGTGGTTTTACAATGTGATGAGATGTTTACTTTCTCTTTGCATGTAATTTAGATCCTTGGTACACAAGTAAGAGAAAATATTTAGAAGTGAGTTGAAATCCGAAGGAAGTTGAGAAATTGAGATGAAGCCTGAAATGCAGCTGTAGGAAAGGTATGTGAGGGAAGCAGGAGAAAGAAACAAGTAAGAAATAAAAAAACAATAATAGCAGGAATAAAAAAGTGGGAAAGAAAAAGACAAGGAAGAGGTGGGGTGGAGAAACCCTGATGGTATATAAAATGAAATGCCTTCCTAATTCTTAAGGCTTTCCTTTCAGGTCACAGTAGAAGAATCCTGGCAGGAAATGAATGAAATTTGTGCCTTTTCACATTTCATTGAGAAAAGAAGCTCCTGCATTACTCTGGCAACCTTTTTAAACACTAAATTTACTTCAAAACATTTTCCCTGCCCTTTACTCCCAAAGAAAATAACAGCTGAGAGGGGAAAAAACGTACCTAGTCTCACCCCAAACTGCTCATAGTCAGGAAGTGTAGAAATGAGAGTAATGACTCACGTCAGGCACACTGAAGACAGAAGATAGGAACAGCAAAATAGGAGGATGAGTGTCTTGTGGACTACTTGAAGTGCTTTAAATCTGTAGTTTACAAAACACCAGGTGGGAATAGGTGTCTAGAAATAACTAGCCAATGGGTAAAATGCCAAAGGATTTTTTTATATTATTTTCCCCAAATCATATATTGCTTCAAGGGTAGAATACAGCTGTTTTGGTACAGAGGTCCCCCCCCAAAAACAAACAAAAAAAAACACCCAAAAAAACCACCAAAAAAAACCTACCAATAAAAACTTCCAAACCTTAAACCATTAAAAACAAGCTGGCTGCCACCTCTCTCCTGGACACTGAAAGTTTTTCTTCTCCAGGTAAATACTAAACTGTGGTGATGCGAGGTTTTTATTGTATTTTTATATGTTTTCTGTACCCCAGTGGTTCATCCCTACCCTTCCCCATTCCTACTCCCAATTGGTTTGCCCCAGACCCATGCTGCTCCCCTGGTGCTCCCTATATGGTTGTTCTCCTCCCCTTGTTCTGGCTCTTTCCCTATCAATCACCCAAACCCCTCCTGTTGTTCCCGAAGGTTCGGTGGTCATCACCTGAGCCCTCCCTAATTACCCTTATATGGCTCCTGTCAGTCCCCCGAGATCCTGCCCCCTCAGATACCTCCCCTCTTGGAAATCCCCTAAACCTCGACGCCCCATTGGGGCATGTGACCCCTCTCCCTCCACCCACCAAGACCATTGGACCAGGTGTGAGTCCATCCCTCCAGCATCCCTCCCTCCTAATCCACTTATTGGTCCCTAGTTGGTTTACTCCCCTTGTTCACCCCCCCCTTTGTAAGGCATGGGAGTGTTGCAGGTGGGGCTTGTCCTCAGAGGAGACCCTTCAATAAAGTTGGATTACCTCCCGTGGCAAGCCCCTCGCTACTTTTTATCTCTCCCTTCGTAGGGGGCTGCTGGCTGCTACAGTGTCTGGAGCCTGTGCTCCGCAGGGTGGAGCAGAGGCTTCAGAGGAGCAGCTTTAAAGCTCCGTGCCTCCGGCTGCTTGCCTGGGCAGTAGACAGCAGCGGTCAGTGTGACACTAAACTGTTTGTCTACCACAGAGCAATTTTTTTTTTTTTTTTCATATAAATGCCCACCACAGCAGTATTTATACCACTTTTGTCCCAAGAAAGAATTTCAGATCTAAGTTTTGGAGCAGTTCCTAGAGAAATGTGCATGGGACAGTTAAAGAGTAGGCCAAGTCCTAGGGGCGATGCTGAACCACAGGAGAGTATCATCTGAAGTGATGCAAAGGCTATCCACCCTCTCTGCTCTTAGCTGTTCAGCATAAAGAGAAAATACCATTATTTACTGATTGATTTTACACATAAGAGGCAGTCTCAGGAGTAGTAAATCAGCTAACAGGAGTATTACCAATTTAGGTCACAATTTTCCAGCCCAGTCCAATGTCTCTTCCTTCATACTATGGAACAGATGAAGTCAGTGTGTTTTGGATGCCTTAAAAGTCTAGAAACAAAACAACACACTTTTGAGACAATATAGGAAGTAATATAAAAGCTGATCATTAATTGGAAGCCTCCAGGGTCAAGTATGGAAAAATGCCTATGTGTACAGGGCTTCAACACTTCCATAAGTTTAGCAAATTAGAATAATTGACAAGAATCCCCAATTAGAAGCACAGGTAATGAGGTAATTCCCCCCTTTGGTTCCACCTCTTCTGGAGCCCCCCTTTCTTGCTACTAGCTGTACTTTGTTTATGAGAAAGTGTCTTGGGAGAGTGGCTTGTCCTTGCTTCCCAGAAGAAGCAAGGTTAGGATTGAGGCCTAGGAATGTGTTTAGTCTAATAGGAAAAAGACTGGAGTTATCTAGGAACTATATAACTATACAGTATAGTCTACAGAGCTATGAATATTTATGAAGAATATATAAAAGCAAAAATAATTTTGGCGTCATTTTGAATCCACACACTCTGTTAAGCACTGTAAGTGCTCCTTAGAAGCAAGGAGAGTGAGCATATTCACAGGGTCACATATGTGCTTGTGTTCAACCATACCTATTTTGTGTCTCCCCAGATTGAAAATAACCCTACACAGCCAGTGGAATTGTCCACATTGTAAATAAAGCCATTGACAGTCTTGGCCATAGTGTCCATCCCAGGAATGCCACTAGTAATCCACTTCCAGCTGGACCTTGTACTGCTGATCATCCCCCTTTGAGCCCAACAGTCCAGCCAAATTTCCACCCACCTTATTGTCCACTTATTCAATCCAGATCTCACCAATTTGGCAGCCAGAATACTGCAGGAAACAGTATAAAAGGACTTGCTAAAGTCAAGGTATACAACACCCTCTGTTCTCCCTTTCATCACACCGCCAGAGAAAACAGGCAGGCTGGTCAGGCATGATAACAAAATATTTTTTCTTTAAATAATCTTTGCTTTCTCTCTTCTTCTGGGGTGCAAACTAAACAGAGAAAAATAAATTCCAGATGTGAATTTGCCCAATAAATGTGCATGCAATGCATCATTACAGGTATACATTATAGTCTCAAATTCAAACCCAGGGTGCTATTATAGAGAGAAGAAAGAATACTATCATTGCTTGAAGACAATTTCCAATCAAGGACCAAACCTTAAATAACTCATTACTTCCTTTCACCAGTGTAATGCTATTTCTCTTGGGAATGATTGTTTAAGGTATTGCTTGCTAATAAAAGGTAGTTGTTTAAAAGTCACTTTTTGGTTTTGTTTAGCCAAGGCTAACAACCTTAGAAGAAAA
This sequence comes from Corvus kubaryi, assembly GCF_017639235.1. NCBI lineage: Eukaryota > Metazoa > Chordata > Aves > Passeriformes > Corvidae > Corvus > Corvus kubaryi. The sequence continues at coordinate 492,436 of NW_024581032.1, forward strand.
AGCTACATTTCCACTTGATATTACAATCAAAGGTAAAGTGTTACATATTTTTGCATACCTATGCAGTAAACATTGTTAGGCAACAGAAAATTGTATTTGAGAGACTTCAGGCTTATGTTTCAGCTAGAGATACTTGTCCAAGCTTTCCAAAACAATCCTCAGCAATCTTTCACACCTACAAGCAGTATTTTAAAGAACAAATTGTTTATCTGTATGATAGATGTGTTCTGCCCTATGATGGGCACAAATCAATACCATTACTAATCAATGATGATCTCCAGGGTACAGGTACTTGTTACAGCGGGGGTTCTGTAACACAATGCACCAAACCAGGAGTCCCGTGGAAAGGAAATATATATGGACAGATTCTTGGTAGATGTTTCAGAGATGTTTATTTCTCCAGCCGCATGGCCGGGGCTCTGCCGAGGAACTGTTACAGTCACGGGACCAAGGGTCCTTCTGCCCGCGCAGGGAACACAAACCAACCAATGGGGAATGAGGCTGACCAGGGGCAGGGAAACCCCGTGTCTGTCCCCTCAGGGCCCCTCTCCCAGGGCTACATGGCAGGAGGAGGAGACCCCAACACGTACTGATTTCTTTCTGCAGAGGTTTTTGTTGGCTACATTGGCTTCTAGGGAACAGAGCAGCTACATGAGTGCTGCGAATCCATTTAGTTGGAAAATTCATTATAATATAACAATAAAAACAAAGTTGTTTCCTTCTTCTCTCCCAGCTCAAAGAACAGCCAAAATACAGCAAACACTGTAGAGAAAATTAGATTAATTCATTTCAGATGACTTTTCTCTATAAATCATCTTGGACCTCAACAGACGTGGATGTGAAAATCTTTCTGAATTTTCATGGATAATAAAGTACTGCAAAGAAATTTTGTGCCCAATTTCAGCAGATACGTTTCAGTTTTGTCCGGATCATTCCTTATTCACACAAGTTTGCTAAGTCACCATGTATGATTCTACCTTAAAAGTTTCTTAGCATTCCTGTTGCCAGAGCTTGGTAGATGCATCACAGTCGTCTGCCAGGACAGATGGACAATGAGCTGAATCTGCTCAGATGTGCTGACTCGTCTGTGCACAAGCAAAACAAGGCCAAACTCAGCCTTTTCTAACCATTGAGATGTCTTGGTGCATCCTAACTCCTGCCATGCAGCCTGGACAGTCACAGCACTGGCATCCACATAATATAACCACCAGGCAGAGGATACTTTGGTTTTAAACCTTTATTGGAGATTTTAAACCTTTCTCTCTGCCTGAGCTGCAGCCAAAGGCTGGTAGACATGGTCTGGCAGATGCCTGCCAGCTCAGGCTCGTCCAGTGTACAGGACAAGCACAACAGTGATATGGCACTCAACTTCCCAGCCTCCTCCTCTTAAACGCAGCAATTCTACTGGACTGCTTGCAGAGCTGAATCCAGATGTTTTGGCAAAATCCCCTTGCCAAATGGAGACAACCTCATTAGCCAACCTTCCGGAGGGGTTTCTGCACTGGTTTGAGTGGGAACTAGATTGAAGCCCTTTTGGTTTCAAAAAGAGTAAGGTTAAAGTGCTGTGATATGATAAGGGAGAAGTGACCAATCAGGTCATCAGTTTTCCTTGTAAAGTTCTGGACATTCAGTTTGCAAAATCATAGTCTAAAAGTACACATCAAGCAAGTTCAGTTCCTCTGTAGACAAAACTGAAGCAGTAGGACATACAGGACATACTGAATTGGGCCTTTTCCAGGGTTATACCTGAAATCTAGCCTGTTGTAGCAGGGAGACATTCAAAAGATTATTCACTGTCAACAAAGACTAGAAGCAACCACTGTTGAGAACAGTGCAGGTGGTTTATAAGGGTTTATCAAGTAATGCTGCCTTATGTACAAGTGTCCTTCTATGTCCTCCAACATCAACAGAAAACTGTGGTATGTCCTTCAGCATGGCTTGAAGGATGAGTTTCAGAGTACTATCCTGTGCTGGTGCTTTTAAATTTAAATCACATGCAAAGACGAGTGCTCTCTGATAATCAGGAGAATTTTCTTTTGAGTTCGTAGGTTCACTTCATTCCAGAACAGGAAGCTGTTCTATTTACTTGTTTAATACAACACCAGCATGATGAGCAGGACAGCTTTCTAGCTGCAAATGGAAAGGTTCAGAGAATAGCACTTTTCTTGAATGGATGTTATGGCTCATATACCAAACAGCCCTGCACAGAGATGCTGCAGATGGTTCAGACCTTCAAACTGTAAAACTCTATGTTAACTCAGATGAGTCTCATATTTTATTACTACAGATAAAACATACAATTTAATTAAACATGCACCTGTAAAATGTAAGCTTCAGTTAACTCTCAGCTTTATTTTAATACAACCTACCCAGGTAACTATTGGTAACATTGTGTAAAGAATTAATAGCTTTCAAGTCTTAAAACACCTTGGAGCTATATAGTTTTCTCAATTTATACCAGTTCCAGTTTTGAGCTCAGTTTCTTCTCACATCATCACTTAACCCTTCATCTTCTATGCTCTTCCTCACTTGTCTATACAGTTTATGTTTAGACACTCTAATAGATCTATTACCAGAGCTGTTTTGTGTATCATAAATAGAAGTGAATTTCAACCTGTATGCCTCCAAACCCAAGGCTGGATTTTAAAAAGGGGAGATACAATATTTAAAAGAACGCACATGAAGTGTTACAATCAGAACATCAAGAGCAGTGAAGCCAATGAAAGTAAATTTTGTTGTGTTTTTTATGTAGACACATATTTGAAAATCAAAGGAATTGAGCCACAGGACATTATTTTCCTATGTGTAACCAGATGCCTCAAGGATTCATCTTCTGTTTTGGAACCAAGTGAATTTTTTTTTTAATCAACAAACCTGGAGTAGGGTGCTTTTCATCCTGATGCTGATATGACTTACAGCTTCTGTTGTCAAAATCTAAAGCATTGCTGTTTTACAAACATATATTTGTATCCATTTAACAAGATCAAGAGACTTGGTCTTCAGCTGGGATAAAAAAGAAGATAACTAAAACGGCTACAGTTGTTTTGAATTAAATTAATTAAGTGACCTGTCCAAGATATTATTCCAAGTACCTGTACTATTATCCATCTACCATACATTGAAAGTACTTTTCCTGAAAACAAGAAGCATAGACTTTCTTTCTCCAAGACATTGCTTTTCTTGGATAAGGCAGTCTTAGACTATCCTCTTTCCAGATCCTCATTCTTCAGCTATTTCTCCTCCAAACCCCATGTTCCGGTTTGACCAAATTTAGAAATATATATATACTCTGAGAGAAGGCACAACCACCCCTCCCCCCACCAGGTTCGGGAAAAAAAAAAATTTTCCTCGAAGGAAAGTGAAGAAGATAAAACTATTTATTTAACAAGCACACGGGAAAGGAAAATAATGTTAAATGGTAAAATCTTTCGCTGTAGAGGAAAAACCTGAGAAAGTGTTCGAGTCCTCCCTTTGGTCTCCTCGGAGCTGGGGCTTGGGCCGGGGCCAGGCCCTCTGTGCCCGGTGAAAAGTCCTCCCGATGTGCTCTGATGTTACAGCAATCAGGCAGTCCAGTAGAAAAGGGAGAAAATCCGAAATTCCAGAGAAGGAAAAGTTCAGCTCTCAGCCTCTCTCCAGAGAACAAGGAACTGCCAAAAAAACTGGCCAAAAAAGCTGACTGGAAAAACTGCCAGCCGGGTGCTTCTTCGCTCCCCCCTGCCCCAGCTGAAAAAAAAAACCTGCTATCTTTATGTGACCTTGAACAAGTTTCAAACTGCTTTGAGAAAGTTTTGCTCAGTTTTTTCTTCCCCC